>NW_024871117.1:3000000-3257321 GCF_019054845.1 Dipodomys spectabilis | reverse complement strand
AAGAAGAGGAAGAAGAAGAAGAAGAAGGGAAGAAGAAGAAGAAGAAGAAGAAGAAGAAGAAGAAGAAGAAGAAGAAGAAGAAGAAGAGAAGAAGAAGAGAAGAGAAGAAGAAGAAGAAGAAGAAGAAGAGGAAGAGAAGAGGAAGAGGAAGAGGAAGAAGAAGAAGGAAGAAGGAAGAAGGAAGAAAGAAGAAGAAAGAAGAAGAAGAAGAAGAAGAAGAGAAGAAGAAGAAGAAGAAAAGAAGAAGAAGAAGAAGAAGAAGAAGAAAGAAGAAGAAGAAGAAGAAAGAAGAAGAAGAAGAAGAAGAAGAAGAAGAAGAAGAAGGAAGAAGAAGAAGAAGAAGAAGAAGAAGAAGAAGGAAGAAGAGAAGAAGAAGAAGAAGAAGAAGAAGAAGAAGAAAGAAGAAAGAAGAAGAAAGAAGAAGAGAAGAAGAAGAAGAAGAAGAAGAAGAAGAAGAAGAAGAAAGAAGAAGAAGAAGAAGAAGAAGAAGAAGAAGAAGAAGAAGAAGAAGAAAGAAGAGAGAAGAAGAAGAAGAAGAAGAAGAAGAAGAAAGAAGAAGAAGAAGAAGAAGAAGAAGAAGAAGAAAGAAGAGGAGAAGAAGAAGAAGAAGAAGAAGAAGAAGAAGAAGAAGAAGAAGAAGAAGAAGAAGAAGTAAGAAGAAGAGAAGAAGAGAAGAAGAGAAGAAGAAGAACAGAAGAAGGAAGAAGAGGAAGAAGAGAAGAAGAGGAAGAAGAAGAAGGAAGAAGAGAGAAGAGAAGAAGAAGAAGAAGAGAAGAAGAAAGAAGAAGAAGAGAAGAAGAAGAAGAAGAAGAAGAAGAAGAAGAAGAAGAAGAAGAAGAAGAAGAAGAAGAAGAAGAAGAAGAGAAGAAGAAAGAGAGGAGGAGGAGGAGGAGGAGGAGGAAGAGGAAGGAAAGGAGGAGGAGGAGGAGGAAAATAAAGACAGAGTCCTTATGAGTTACAAGATTAAATCATAGAACATAAATTATTCTATTATTCTTCAAGTCACGTAAAGAAAGACCCTGAAAGCAAGTCAATATGTGAAGGTGTGGTTGATTCAACAATGGTTTCAAAGTAGAGGATCAAGTCCCAGAGGATGAGATAGTCCACTGTAGCCCTTTGATTGTGACCTTTGCATGTTGATGTGGTCCTCCAAGGCAGTAAGAAGGCAGGTACTTCTCCATGTCCGCATCTCTGTTTCTGTGGGCCTAGCAGTTACAGCATTGAACCAGAGGAGCAACATTTGTACCTACTACAGTGGAATAGATTTAATCCTGCTGGGTTTTGAACTTATGTACTCCCCAAGCTTCTTCATTTCTCTTTCCCATTCTGAATGGGGATACCTGTTCTGTTCTTGGCCACCTTTGTATTTATGAAGCACACCCTTTGTTTGGATTCAAAATCTCAGTATTAGAAAGATATTTTGCTACAAGTCTCATCCTGCACTAGGTTAGAGGATATATAGATGGCACATCACAATGTAGACTGCAGAATGGAAATTTAAGACTTGGTGAAATAATTGGGATGGAATGAATATAATTTGCCCACGAGAAACACCTGAATCTTGCTTAGCCAGGGAGGAATGTTATAGACTGAAATTTGGGTATCTTCTCTCTCTCACAAACCCATGCCATGAAATTCTCACCTCCAATTTGACATAATTAAGAGATGAGCCTTAAATCAGGAGAGTGGAGTCTTCATAATTTATTGATATATGATAAATGAAACTTACAGAGCTCACATTCTTCTCTGCTTCATATGGATATGCAAAGATGATCACATGCTAAATAGGAAACTGCCCTTTATTTTGGATTTACTGGCTCCTGGAACTTGGATTTCCAGTATCCACAACTGTGAGAAATAAGCATTTCTTACTTCAGTTGCCAGTCTATGTATATCTGATACTGGAGTCTGAAACAACTAGATAGGAATAGCAATGCCTTTAGGGGATGGCTTCAGATGGATGTAATCAGAAAGGCATGTGTGCTTTCCAGCTGTTTCTTTAAGATTGTACTATATGCATTTATTGTGCTATTCTATCATAGTATGGTTGATATGCTTTTGTTACTGCTTAGTGGTATGAAATCTTACAAGATGTCTATTTATCTACAAATGAATATATATATATATTATATATATATATACATATATATATATATTTCAAAGCCTACAAGAACCGAGCTGTCAATCAATAGTAAAGCACTGGTTATCATATATAAGATTCTGGGTTAGAACCTCAACAAAACAACAATAAAAACAGCGACAATAACACAAAAACACAGAGCCTCTATAATGCTTTCTTAATTTGTTTCTTATCATGTTCATATGCAATCCGTTAGTGATGAAAGGTTCAGAAAGAACCTCAGTTTTGTTTTCCCAAAATTGGAAGCCTGTGTCAGAAAGCACACAACAGAACCAGGACGAGTCTCAACTTCTTGCAGGATCAAAGTATAAGTGAGAAAGGGGGAACTGTTAGCATTCTGCAGTAATGCTAGTAGTCTTTGTAGAGTTAATGAGGTAGAGATGGGTGGGAGGGAGGGAAGAAAAAAAGAGAGGGAGGGAGGGAGAGCCGTCTAATACACAGCAGATACAATCATCACAGTGGAAAAACATACCCCCTCCCCATTTATCAAGGGTTCATTTTAGAACAGAAAAAAAAAGTAAAACCAATCAAAACAAAAGGAAAGACAGATTTCCTGCTTTGCATATGGAGAAGGGGCGGAAATACTCCTACTTATGAATTGTAAAGTGTAAAACACCTCATTTTATTCACTGATTAAAGCAGGGAGTGATATTGTAATTTATGAATGTCTAATTGTATTCCAGACAGTGGGGTCTTAACCGCACTGATCTTACTTAAGCTCATTCCTTGAGATTCTTTTAAGTTCCTTCTGTAGATGAAAGTAGAGCTCTGTGAGCCTGGGTGATCGGCCCTTCCCCCTCCCTTTGTCAGCGCCTTCCCCACACCTCCCAGTCATCCCTTCGTCCTAGCCTTCTCTTCTTGCCCTGGCATGAGGCCCTTACGTTTCCAGACCATGTGGAACCCAATCACCACAAGGGTTTGTTGGATTGCTTTTGGTTTTGTTATTCTGACGCACGTTAGGAAGCAAACCAATAAAAACAACCATGACTGTGGATTTCCCACACCTCACAGCACTGCTGCCCACATCCAGGTCTTGGGCCGTGACAGCGCCGATGATGGTGCCCACGGGCGTGTCCTCGTACACCTCCATGGTGTAGCCCGGCTTGCTGAACACCGGGGGCTCGTCCACGTCCAGGACCGTGATCTTCACCGTGGCTGTGTCTTTGAAAGGCCCGGCAGAGTGGAACCGGTGGTCCAGGTGAATGTTGGAGGCCTCTACCTTAAACGTGTATGCCTTCTTTGTTTCGAAATCTAAAGCCTGCAGTTAAGGAGAAAGAATAAATAAATAAATAAATCACAAAATGAGGAGACACATTTGTGTAGAAAGGTGACAGAGGGATGAGCAGGGCTTTATAGCAGTGTGCCAAAGTAACCACAGTGAGAAGGAACTATGCAGTATTCTCATTTCCATTTTCTTTGATGATGAGTGTCTAGGGAAAGCCAGCAACACTTTAAGAGAAGCCTGAGCACGTGGATAAGTTCCTGGGCCACTTGGAAAGTTGATCTGTTGGATACAATGAAGCGATCAGCTCTGCTTGTGGATATTTGATTGGCTTGTTCATTGTCCACCAACCCATGTGAAAACAGGCTGAGAAGAGAATGTGTCTGCTACTATCTAATCCTGACACCTAGTGGCGAAAGGTATTTATTGAAAATTAGAGGGAAAATAACAAGGGATTTTTCAGAGGATCTTACATTTTATTCACAAACCAGGCATAAGAACAATGGAGGGATGTTGAATATGATTTTTGCTTCTTTGAAATTAATATTATTTTCCAATAAGTACTCTTGAAAGTCTGTTTTTTTATTAAACAACAAGGTCGATGTCAGGACTTAAATATATATACGGTGGTAAGTACAAGTTGCTGTGTGTTGCAATGCATTGTCAGGTATATCACTAGGAATTATGGCTTTAAACATATCTACTCAAACTGAAGGAGGCTTCATATAACAAAAAAGGCAAAATAAAAAATAGCTCAGCAGGATTTACATGCATAGTCACTGTAATATGACTTGGATCACTCCACTAAGTGAAAGTATTGTATTTTAGCAATACACTGTTATGGTGGTACTTTGTTTAAGTGACACACTAAAGGCCATTATCCCTGACTTCTAATCACCACAGAAACTCTAAGACAACAAATTTTACATTATCATAGTGATTTTCTGGAGCCTTTAAAAGTTTCTGTTTACTGTAGTGATTCCCTATAGTTCGATTCATATGATTTGCTAATTGCTGTGTGAACATCTGTTCCTTTCCTTAGTACACCTGAGGCCTGTAAAGGAGGTTTTGTTCTACTCTTTGAAAATATGAATGTTGCTCATGTATTTCCTTTGAGCCAAGGCAAAGAAACAAGACATTCACTGTAGAATGTTCAAAATACTTTCTTCCTGCTCTGGAATTTATTAGCAAGCACTGTGTCTCTTTCATAGAAGATTTCAATGGGAGTTATATTTGTTTTTTTCTTCGTATTCCTTTAATCTAATTTATTAATGAATACATATGAATTTCTTATGTATTTAAGTATTTATGTATATTTTTATTCATATCACAATTGTAAATAAAATAAATTTCCTTCCATGTTCAACCCTGTTTTTATAGAAAATTTTGATTATTTTGAAACCAACATAGGAAAATAATTGTAGGCTTAGTGTTTTGATTAATATTATGATCACTCAGCACATTCACAGGAATATGATAGCTGAAAATAGAAGGTAAAATATATCTTGCTCTTTGACTTAAATAAATTATGACTTTTGTGTTTTGGAAAAAATCAGACTGAAGAAAAACAATATTTTCAAGAAGATGGCAAGTAATGCTGACACAAAAAATCCCATAAAACAAACAAACAAAAAAAACAAACCAACTGAAAAAGTTAAACTTAGGCTAAAGAAGACCAGAGGTAGGTTCTGGTTGCTCGTGATTATACTCCTATCTACTCAGGAGGCTAGGAACAATTAAATTGCAGTTCACATCTGGCCAAAGCAGGGAAATCCGTGAAATCCATCTCACAGAAAAAGCTTGGAGGCTCCCTCCATAATACAAAAACTAGCTGGACAAGTAAGCCAACAGAGATCAAAGCTCTGAGGTTAAGTCTGGTACCATCAAAAACACACACACACACACACACACACACACACACACACACACACACACACACATACACACACACTCACTCCACCCCTGAACAATATAAGAACACCAAAAGCCAGATAAAAATGCATTCTTTAATACATTTTAGTTGAGAGAAAGGAACTAACAACTCTATTGAAACCAGTATACATTGAATTCAATCAAATACAAAAATTGTGTTATAAATAATTTGTGGTGTCCAAAGACTGAACCCTTTTCTGACGAAAGTTGGAAAGAAGACTAAAGTTGCTGTTGTTCATCATATTTATTAAAGGGTTTTTTTGTTTATTTTTTCAAATGAGTGAGTTGTAAGAATAGTAAGATTTTTTTTATGAGAATGCATTAGGAGAGGTTTGAGAGAGAACTAGATGTGATAGAAAGCAGTATCAGATAGTTCAAATTAATGTGCATTTATAAACCTTTTTATTTTCATAAATTATAAATAAACTATAAATTTTAAGGGACTACTTTGGATGATAATTGTCTTCAAATTCTAATTAAGTGTACTCTAATGATTTCACTGTAGGTGTACTTTATCCCAGAAAGCCCACTGGTAGGCTCTGGTTCATATATATATATATATATATATATATATATACATACATACATACATACACATGGACAGAATCAATCAACTTCTGTCTTAGAATAAAGGAGATTGATGTTCACCCTTCCTCCTGTCTCCCTCAACTTTCTCTTAAACATTGTAATGCCCATGAATATCTGAATTAGGCAATTGCTTCTGGAAAAGATCATAATATCAGTTCCTTACCTGCAGATGTACTACAGCTATCTGGATGAACTTGACTTTCTGGAGTAAGTACCCTTCACAACAGTTGAGAGGAGAATTCTGAATCCTTTTCAGGTCTTCCTTTCCTCTTCTTTTATTTTATTTTTTATAGCAAACTGTCTATGCCTTTTAAGTATCCTCACCTCACACAGCAGGCAAAAAATTGGTGGTCAGAGGGATAGAGAGAAAAACATGAAAGAGCTCTTTTGTACATATAGATTTTTTTGCAAGTGAAGACTTCCATCCTGCAACGATCAAAGACCTGGGGAAAACTGTAAGAAAAATGCCACAATAATATCCCAAGTCACCCTACTTCTTCCTGACCTTGACCCCTAGGCAATATCACTTAACAAAATACAGCTCTCAGTGAGAATCCAGAATCCAGAGTTACATCTTTCTCTCTGCTTCACTTTTACTCAACACTGACTATCTTGGGCATTTCAAAGGAATATCCTTGAAGTTCTGACATAAAAAAAAAAAATAAGCAAAGAATGACAGGAGTGGCGTGAGTGTCGATAAGGAAATATTTGGGAGGACAGCCAGTGGAAAATGGAATGCTGAAGGAGAGGATGGGGGAAGCAGTTATAATTAAAGTAGTTGATGTGTATGCATGGAAAATGTAAACACCCATTAAAATTACTTAAACAGTGGTGAGGAGTATAAGAATAAGTTATAGAGAGTGAATTCCATCAAAGGACATTAGATGCATGTTTTGAATGACCACATCTAAATCCTTTGGTACAGTTTAAATATGCAAATCAAGAAGCTTGGCATTTGAAATCAGTATGGGATAAAAAAAAATCAGAATTAGCAGGCAAATGAAATAAAAAACACCATAAAAGAAATGAATGGACACTAAAAGACCAATACCAATAAAAATCAGAGTTGATTATTTAGAAATTAAACAAGACTGGCAAACTACATGAACCAAAATAATTTATACTTTTTGTATGTGCTCATCTCCCAGATAATTTTGTATGGCATTCAATGATGATTTTCATTCATATGCAGATGCAGAACCTAGACTTTGTTTTATAGGACATGAATAGATTTGGGAGGTATTTGAGGGTGACCCAGTAGGTGATTGGAAGAAGAATAGCAGAGTTTGTTTTTTCGACAACACAATTGAGATATATTATTTGTTCTGTGGAAAAGTCATGATAAAACCATATAAAATTTATAAGTTTTATTTTAAAAAAATGGGATTTCTGAGGCAATGGAACATAAGCCAGTGTATCAGAGTGATGAATATGACCAATGCACATCAGATGCACATATGAAAATATCCCAACTCTACAATACAATTAATACACATCCAAGAAAACAAATGTGTGTCCTTCATAAAACCACAAAGAAACAAGTGCTACAACCAACTAGTAAGCTGAGAAAATCACCACAAGCAACAGACCAAATCAAAGCCCTCATCTACAACCACTTCTTCCTGAATGGTGGCAAATTTAGACCCATATTAGCTGAAGTTGAGCCGGTCTTTACATTCAGGTGTTGTTGTTTCTTCAGGTTTTATGATCAACATGTGTGACTTTTAACAACACAGCAAAGTTATCTCCCCCAAAATACATACTTTGAGGAACATACCACATTTCTTGATCCATTCATCTACTGAGGGGTATCTGGGTTGCTTCCATATCTTAGCTATGGTAAGTAATGCTGCAATAAACATAGTTGTGCTGGTAGCTTTAATGTGGTCTTGTTTGTGAACATTTAGGTAAATGCCCAAAAGTGGGATTGCTAGGTAGTAGAGGACTTTATGTGGAGTCTTTTAAAGAACCTCCATACTGCTTTCCAAAGTGGTTAAACAAGTATACACTCCACCACAGTGCAGTTTGGGAGGCGAAGGGCAAAAAACAAAATGATTAAATAGAGATACAGGTTGACCCATAGTAAAAATGAGATGTACAAGATACTATGTTGAAAAACAAACTTTACAATTAGGGAGAGGGGAGTGTAGTTGTGGAGCTGGGAGGGAAGGGATGGTAGGAGAAAAACAAAGGAGGAGGAAACGATGCCTAATAGGAAATGTACTCATTACCTTGCTCCTGTAAATGTAACCCCTCTGTACAGTGTTTTCACAATAAAAAAGTATAAAAAACATAAAAGACACAAAAAATACATCCTTTGACAGTGAGATTCTACCCTCTTCAGTGTGTAGTAGGCCTCCGTTGACAATGGAAAAGAAAGCCAACAATGGAGAAGAGTGATCAAGTGATGTATGATTATAGGAAATTGACTGGATGCTTTTTAAAACATGAAGTGAGGAGACAAACCTCTATTAAACTGCACCAGAATGAAAAGACAGTAAGAACAAACTCTTATAAAGTAGGTTTATTGTACCAGGCTGAACACTAAAGATAAGATGTTCAGAAGTATTACTTTTTAAAGAAAGTCAAGTTTTCCACAGTTTAGCGTTATGATCAATAAATTCACTTCTTGTCTGGGTGGAGATGTGAGACAGTGAGTATATCTCATCACTGAGGAAATAATTGACTCAATAGTTCATTGAAAAAGCAACCAAAGCCTGATAACTCTTACTAATTTTGTAGTGCTATGGTTTGATCCCTGAGCTTCTCAAATAGAGGCAAATAGTCTGCCTCTAAACTACATATGCTTTACTCAAAAATTACTTGATGCAGACAAGGTTTCAATGAATGAGTAACTAAGATCCCTTACATGAAATGTGCATGTGTTTTAAATTCAAGGTTAACTTTTAACAAAATTCCAATGGCTTTTCGTAGAAAAAAATTCAAAAAATAATCTTATAAGTAAGCAGAATTACCAGCCAAAATAAAACATTTACAAAGAAATATATCTCATGCAGCTTTGTTTTATTTAGCAGAACTATCTTAATCTATTTAATGTCTGGAAAACAATTGCTGCATTACAATGTAATACTGAAAAATTTTGTGTGGTTTCAATAAGTCAGCTTGAATATTATTGGCTTTATTTCAGTGACTGTTTGCTAATGACAAGGATGTATGAAACAAAGCTAGTTACTGACAAAAATAAAACTAGGTAAATATTTGAATGACAAAAATTACTTAGCCAATATTTAGTTTTACTGTTTTTAGGGATCTTAACCTAAAATTGACAAAATATTATTTCTAAATGGTATAACTTTTAAGGAAAAAAAGTGTGTCATCCATTAGATATGTGGTATAAATCATACCCATCTGGTGAAGAGAGATAACTTTGTCAACCACATGCAGGTAGAATATAAATGTTTTTCAAACTTTTAATATAATTTACATCAAGCCATATGCCTTGAATGTTTTCAAAGTTTCAGATTTCCCATTTATAGAACCAGTAAAACATTTTTATATTTCTGAATATTTCACAAAATACATTGGACTTCACACTGTTTGTAAGTGAAAATAAAATCATTTTATCACAAATGGAAAGTGTAAATGAACATAAAATACGCTGTTGGCATCAAGAAAACTTCAAACCACTTTATATAACTAGTATTGTCTGTGGCTGTAGAGAAAGCTATAGATAATACCTAGCTCAGAATACAGTGGGAGGAATCAAATGTGTATAAAACCTGAGTGCCATGAATAATCATAATGCTATTTGGTAAAGAAAGTAAGAAATGAACATTTTTGACAAGGAGACATGAAAAAAGCCTTTACTGAGATAAGAGCAAAAGGTTAACAGCAGCAAGGAATCACTGAGTATATTTGTGTGGGGCAGGACTTCTATAGCCGTCAAGTTGATCAACCTCGCTAGGCAATGTTATTTGCAGTGGCTGAAATGTACTCTGTGTATGTGTGTGTGTGTGTGTGTGTGTGTGTGTGTGTGTGTGTGCACATGTGCATGTGTGTAATTTTTACAAAAGATGACAATGAAAGATAGGCTATTTGCTCTTCACATGTAACCAGAAAATCATTTAATATGATTCAAAGACTATTTGTTCTTCATATGGAGCCAGAAAAAAATAAGATACAAATACGTAGTTTCTTTAATATACTGTTGAACAGATGGACATATTGAAGGAAATATCAGGGCTCAGGGGAGGAAACTACCTATGTTAGTGGTGGAAAGCCACGTCTTCAGGATGGTAAAGAGAAATAAGGCTTCAATTCTGGTTTAGATTCTGGGAAAGTGTCAAGTCTTACTTAACAAGGGGAGACAAATGGAATTGGATACAGCTTAAGAACTTTCCAGAATTTTTGGTTTCCCAAACTAGAAAGGCAGAAATATGAGTTGGTCTATTTCTCCTGGAAGCAGACAAGAAATTCTGAGTTAGTTGCTCAGTGCTTGAAAAATTATCAAGCACGCAGTTGGAACAGATTACAAGAAATTCAATTTTGGATGAATGTTTAACTGAGACGAGGGAAGTTTGGAAAAGTGTCTTAAGAAAAGGGAGAGAAATGTATTTACATAAACAAATACTAATGCCAACCACTATCTTTGAAATAACACAAGTCAGATTAGCTAAAATTAGGACTGTTTCAATCTTAGTAAGTACATGTTGTGGGCTCCAGTGGCTCATGACTCTATCCCTAGCTACTCTGGAAGCTGAGATCTGAGGATTGTGGTTCAAAGCCAGCTCAGGCAGAAAAGTCCATGAGACTCATCTCCAATTAACCACTAGACAGCCTGAAGTGGAGCTGTGGCTCAAAGTGGTAGAACGTTAGCCGTGAGCACAAAAGCTCAGAAACAGCATCCAGGCCCTAAGTTCAAGACCTAGGACTGACAAAATGAAAAAAAAGAAAAATACAGGCAATTTTGTATGTTATTTTTTAATAAATGATATTCCATTTGTGTTCTTAACAGTTATTAAACAATTAACCACATGGTGGTGCTGTTACCAAGTTATGTGGTCAAGTCAACCTAGACATTCAGACTGCAGAAAGGAAACAAGATTTTCTTTTTGTTTGTTTGTTTGTTTGTTTGATAATTTACCGTTTAATAGTACACATAAAATATAAAAGCCTAGTGGAACAAGTGAAGAAGTTAGCTTACATATTGGAGGGTTCTTATGAAGAGTAATGCATTTTATCACCTACATTTATAATCAAGGAAGTCTGGATTTAACATTATCTATAGTTACATAGCTTTGAAATGAAATAATATTCTAGTTATAAGCAAAATAGTAAGTTTATTTCCATTTCAAATATTTTTTCTTCTAATATACAGACAATCTCTTTACCTTTCTTCCTTTTAAACAGGTGATGCAATATTTGAGTGTTCTTAATAGATATATAATAGAATTGGTACACCACTGATTTAAAAATTATATATACTACTAAATAATTCTGTGTATAAAAGGTAATCTATCATTGTAATTACCCAAAGTGTTAAAAAAAAGTAACAAGAATACCAATATATGCCTGTAAATTAATTTGTACTTTCAATTCTTGTGATATTTTGACTTTGGTAACTTTCTGTTTATATTTTTATATAGTAAGTATATCATCTATTTTCATTTATGCAATAAACACAGCTCTTGAAAAAAACTCATTTCATTTATCTTTTCAGTATGAGCAATTTTCAACATTTTAAACACTATTTTCCCACTATAAATGCAGACCACCTCTTAACTTTCCGATGGGGATGAAATTTTATTCTGGCTTTACTAGTATTTTATTGCTTTATTGTGCAATACCACCAAAGAGTGTTTTCATTTTGTGTACATAGCTCAAAGTAATATGATGTGAGGGTAGAGAAAGAATAGTTTTATCTTGTTTTATTTTATGCCAATATCTTGTGCCTTGGAGAGATTTATAAAGTCTCATAATGTTACTGTGAATTTGAAGTGATACAGTGAAATGACATACTGCCTCAGTGCTCATAAATTGAATCAAAGTTGAGGTTAAAAATAAAATAAGAAAATGCCTTTCTTCCTTTATTTCAACTCATGTAATACTGGCCACCATTTTTGTGTTCTTATACTCTTGCTCCACAGAGCAAATATAGGCAGGATAATAGTGAAATTGGAATTAAATGGGAGAATCTAAAGAACAATAATGAAAATTGATGCTTTGGAACATGAAATTAAGGGAAAATATTTGTTGAATAAAAAATACTGTATTTCATTCTTTTATCCAGCTTACAGAACAAATGATTTTTTAATGAAGACCTACATATTCATAGGTACACTATACATATTTGGATTTTCTATATTGTATTATTGTATTAGAATATAATTCCGGAGCAAATTTGATTTTCCACTAAAACCCATGCTTCATAATTTTATTCTGAGACACTAAAGAAGAAAATTAAGACAATGATGTTTTAAGATCCTAATAAAACAAAAACAGTACTGTTGATACATACACAGAGGTTTGTTTTTGTTACACATTTTTCAATGTATAAGTGCAAAGGACTCATGTAAGAATTTACTTGATTGATGTTTCAAAAATATTTTCATGCTGTGTTCACCTCCCAGTTTTTGTGTTTAAAGAACTATCTGTTCCTTCAGATTTCTGTTTACATTTTATGTCACCTGAGGGATCTTTCTGTCCAATTTACAATGAGACTATGACCTCCATATCCTATTATATTTTGGTCATGTTTTATGACATTCATGATTAAACTTTATTACTGGCAAGAGAAGTTTTAATGTTTGTTGATTTTTTTTTAATTCCCAAAGTGATAAAAGCATCTTGAGTCAAAGGAAGATATCTGTTTATTTCAGTTCTCTACCTTGCAAGTCTGCAAGGACTTTCTCTTTTAATTTCAATTGAGTGAAATTTAATAGACCTGCAATTATAGCCACTGAGCATTATTTATATAACTAATTGATAGCCAGAAATTGACCAATGATTCATTCACCAAAGGAAGAACATATTACACACATACAAGCACACACACACACACACACACACACACACACTTACATATAAGTATGTATATGTATATATTTATATATATACACACCCATATATATATGTGTGTGTGTGTATATATATATATATATATATATATATATATATATATAAATTTGAAGCATTACTCTCCAGAAAGACTATCTATATTATCTAAACAAGTTTTAGTAGTAAATGTATCTCACAATTGCATAACCCTCTATTTTAGTACATTGAAAACATAAAAATAGTTAAAAGTTCAATAAAATAAATATAAATGTTAAAAAATATCATTTGTATTCTTTGCGAAGTTTTTCATCAACCAGATTGCTTAAAATACTTTCCACTGCTTTAGTGTAAAGTTACTTATGGCCAATAGACACATGAAGAAATGCTCAACCTCCCTAGCCATAAAAGAAATGCAAATCAAAACAACATTGAGATACCATCTCACACCAGTTAGAATGGCTATAATCAAGAACTCCAATAACAACAGATGCTGGAGGGGATGTGGACAGAAGGGAACCCTACTGCATTGTTGGAGGGAGTGTAAACTTGTTCAACCACTTTGGAAAGCAGTATGGAGGTTCCTCAAACGAATCCACATAGAGCTCCCCTATGACCCAGCAATCCCACTTTTGGGCATTTACCCAAATGATCACAAACAAAACCATACTAAAGCTACCAGCACAACTATGTTTATTGCCACATTATCTACCATAGCTAAGATATGGAACCAACCCAGATGCCCCTCAGTAGATGAATGGATCAAGAAAATGTGGTATATATACACAATGGAATTCTATGCCTCCAGCAGAAAGAATGACATTGCCCCATTTGTTAGGAAATGGAAAGACTTGGAAAAAGTTATATTAAGTAAAGTAAGCCAGACCCAAAGAAACATAGGTCCCATGGTTTCCCTTATTTGCAATAACTAGTATATGTCTGAGACAAGCAGAAAAGGTCAGATAAGATGATGTTAGGTGAAATGAACCCCCTAGATAAGGACTCAAATGTTTTTTTTTCCTTTCTTGCTATTTTTTTTAACATATTTATAAGATATTTCTTTGTTGCTTTGTATGTCCCTCCCCCATGGTATAACCCCTGTTTTCACTGTATTTGATGTTGGTATAATTTGTGGAGGGGAAGGGGAAAAACAAGTCGTTTAAATAAGGATACAGGTGGACCCGTTGCAACAATGAGAAGTACAAGTTGTCATGTTGAAAATGAACTTTACAACTTTTGTTGGGGGGGTGGGGAGGATTGGGTGGGGAGGCAGGGGGAGGCTGGGAAGGGATGGGAAGGGTAAACAAATAGGAATACAGGTGGACCCATTGCAAAAGTGAGATGTACATGTCATTATGTTGAAAAACAAACTTTACAACTTTTGCTTGGGTGCTTGGAGGGAGAGGGTGTTGGGGGGTTGGACTGGGTATGTGTGTGTGGGGGTTATGGGAAGGGATGAGAAAGGGAAATAAAGGAGGAGGCAACAATGCTTGATAAGAAATGTACTCATTTTCTTGCCCATGTAATTGTAACCCCTCTGTACCTTATGTTCACAATAAAAAAAAATTAGAACATTACTTTGGAAAAGAAATTGTTTTGAAATCAAGCAGTAAAGAATTACTGTTAAAGCAGTTTAATATCTGTTAAGAATTCCCTTTCTAGCAGGGTGTCGGTGGCTCACACCTGTAATCCTAGCTACTCAAGAGGCTGAGATCTGAGGATCATGGTTCAAACCCAGCCCAGGCAGGAAAGTCTGTGAGACTCTTATCTCCAATAAACCACTAGAAAGCCGGAAGTGGCGCTGTAGGTCAAGCAGCAGAGTGCTCGCCTTGAGCTGAAGAGCGCAGGGATAGCGCCCAGGCTCAGAGTTCAATCTTCCATGACTGACAAAAATTTAAAAAAAAAAAAAAAAGTAAATAAAAATTCCCTTTCCAAACTCAGTAAAATGTAAGAAATGGCAGACATTTTTCTGGATTGACACATAGACATTCATCATTTATTGGCCAAGATGATGACTGGATGTGAAGCTAAAATAATGTAGGCACATATATCCATAATTTTATACATATGTATTAATACATATATAAAAATATTGTTATATATATTTTGAATATATTTATTATATTTGGTACATATATATAAATATATAAACTACCATATATTTTCTACCATATATAAACTATTATAACATTAAACATATTTAAGCTAGGGGCAGATGGCTCATGTTTGTAATTTCCACTACTCAGAAGATTAAGATCTGAGATCACAGTTCAATCCCAGCCCAGTTAGGAAAGTCTGTGAGACTCTTTTCTTTTTATTAATCACCAGAAAACCAGAAGTGGCACTGATTCAAAGTGGAAGAGTGCTGTTCTTGAGTGCAAAACCTCAGAGACAGGATGCAGGCCCTGATTTCAAGGCCCAAGATGGACAATAAATAAATTAATTAATATACACAAACTGAATCTTCTGTACCTCAGTAATGCTTTGAAAATATACTTTGTTTCATCTTTACATTTTTGAGTTCTGACCAAACATAGCAGTAATACTCACTGTATCTCATGTTGAACATGAACTATAAAATTTGTAGGTGGGAATGGAAGAATAAAACTGGGAGAGAGAAAGGGAATGGGTGACACTGTTCAAAAAGAAATGCCCTCTTTATCTGACCATGTAGCTTGTACTACTCTGTACATCACTTTTACAATAATAACAAATACATCTACTACTGAAAAAGAGGTGAAAACCTGGTCAATAGTAATGATATCAATCCAAATTTGATACTATTTTTTGCATCTCAAGTTCAGCACAAATGTATAACCTTGTTAAATATTATCATGTAAATTAGTTGAATTACTATACAAATACAATGCCTGTGCATTATACAAAATAAAACTAATATAAATGATCACATGCAAAATATCTCTTCATATAAATTAATTTTAGATTTTATTAGGTGACAGCATCAAGCTACATATTAGATTTGTTTTGTAGATTTTCAATACCCCATACACTGTTTGTTGGTAAATTCAGAACTCATGAGCAAATTGTAAATGCCCATTGATAAGTGGGGATAAATTTCACAGAGTTTGTCCCAGGAATGGTATAGTGTGTGGCTGCACTGGATGATAGGTATTATGTGATTTATATGGATAAAGATATGACTGTTATCATATATAGTGCTATATATACACATATAGTTTTATCTATTAAATTATAATCATAACTTATACATATGTATATAATTTTATACTTTTTAAAACCTATATTTATGCCTATTCATTATCTTTACCAATGTCACAAAAAACATTTTTTCTGATTTAAAAGAATCATAACATGATCAAAGTTCATGATATGTATATAACCATGTATCAGTCCATGTATCATTATGTAGCCTTTGCATAATTAATGTATACTAATTTAAAAATTAAAAAAGCTTTACATGAGGGATTAGTAATTACGCTTCCAAATTATTATCATTAGTGAGAAGACACTAACGCTTGATTCCAGAATATTGCATATGAATTTATTAGATGGAGCTCTGTCAGAGACGTTTGTTACAGCTTTAAAATGATGAAAACCCAACACTAATTGCATTCTTGTTCTGAAATGGAATCACTTTAACACACACAGATTCCATTTTTTATGTCAATAACTAAAAATTCATTGACTAACATGACACTAATTGATCATGAACGAAAACAACAAAATGTGTCACTTGTAATAAGTTATTTAGCAATTCAAATATAATAACCACAATTAGAAAATACTATGATAATGTGATTTGGGAGTAAGAGCATTGGGATTAAGAACAAGAGGAAAATACTAAATCAAGTGAGGTTAATATCTCTGACTGCACTTCATTATTCAAAATTCCTGTGATTGGTCAGGTTAGAAAAGCAAAGTACATACCACATACACAAATGCAACCAATATTTATCTTACCTCTTTGTACACTCTATCCCTCTGACTAATAACTATGAAGTAACTGGTCTGTACTATTCCACCTAACTCTGTTCTATGCTTTCACATGTTTTCCTCTACTACTTAGTTTAACATTGGTATGCAGAATCTTCTCATGTTTCATTTTGTTCCCTAATCTTTCTTTCTTATCATGCTCCTTATAGCTCCCTGAATGTCATAAATATTCATTCTTATTTCTTCTACTCTGGTGATGACAACTCACCTACACTGCCTTTCTTCTTCTTCTTTTTATCAATAATATGGTGAATTTGGTATTTATAGTCTTAGACCAACACTAGATAAAATTAAGGGCATGATTAGATTTGGGTATGAATTTATTTCTACATGTTGTTTTTCAAATAATATATTTCCTAAATTTGTACTAAGAAAATCAGTCAAATCATAAATAAACTCTGGTAAGAATTTTTTAAAAGTATGCAATCAGACAAGAAGAGCCCCTTTGTTCAATGTATTAGAATCACAAATTTAGACTTGTTATTGGGACTGAATATTTCACAGCTTCCAATACTAATTTTTGATTATTTTCTAATTAAAGGAAAATAGAATTACTTTTCCATTTTATTATTATTATTATCATTATTATTATTATTAAGAAAATCTTCCAAAATACAACTCTGTACCTTTTTCAGTTTAATGATGCCTTCTTGTGTAGCCTCATCGGTGACAATGTCAAACAGATTTCCCCCATCTCCTGGAACAATGTTGTACTCAATTTCAGCATTTTGTCCAAAATCAGGATCCACAGCTCTTATTCTTCCAATAGCTGAGCCAATAGGAGAAGATTCGGGGACTTTCAGATGGAAGATGCCTAAGAAAACATATGTGTTTTGCAGAGGCACAATCAATACACAGTGAAAAGATTGTAAAAAATAGCTTATAGAACATAACTCAAATTTAGAACAACATACTGCACTTACTCTCAAGTTACAGATTATGATTAGAAGTAAGAATTTCACATTTCACTTCAAAATTTCCTGCTATTGAATTTGAACTAGGCATTATATATTGTAGAGTGTGTTAAATTAAAATTATTGTTATAAAATAGTATTTATTTTGAGGATAACTAAGTATAATGATTATCAATCATCAGAGTGAAATTATTTATCTTCAGTAACAAGATAATTGATGTCACAAACACACACACACTCACTCACTCAGAAGTATCAGGATTTAAGTCACAGACAAAAAGTATATTAGATACTAAGACTCAACTTTACTTTAATAATACTAATTTAATACCTTCTAAATATATTATACATATTTTAAATTAAAATATGAAATTTTGTAATCCACTTAGTTTGTAGCATTAAAGAGAAAAAACGAACAAAGCTTAGTTTTACCACCAGATGGTGCAAATATATTTCTATGAAATGGAAGCTGAATCAGAAAAAAAAATTCCTATCCATATAAAACATTCTAAGACCATGAATATCTGTAATGTTCCACAAAAGTAAAACCAGAATTTTACTCCCAGGCATGTTTTAAAACTTCTGTTTAGTCACAATTTAAAATGTCTCTATATTTCTTTCATATATCTATACCTATGCATATATATGTATATATACATATATATACATACACACACATATATGTCTATATATTTATATCTCTATCTATCTATCTATCTATAACAAGGGTTGGGAATGTGGCTTAGTGGTAGAGTGCTTGCCTAGCAGCATGAAGCCCTAGGTTCAATTCCTCAGTACCACATAAACAGAAAAAGCCAGAAGTGAAATAGAAAGAAGAAAAAAAAAAACTATGACAAAGAAAAGACAATGTGTGTTATTTCTCAGGCATTCTGTCAAAATAGATATTGATTACTCTATGCAGCATCCATATTTCCAATATCCAGAAACCAAACCAAATCAAAGGAAAAGCTTTACCTACGGATGCCATTTGTGTAAGCACACTGTTCACGGTGGGGCACGTACAACAACCCGCTCACAATCAATAAATAACGGCAACACTACTCAGATAAAAGTAGGGAAAGACCGGAATGGAAAGAAGTGAAAGTTAAAAAGGGGAACGCCACATCAATCTGTGAAATATACTTTTTGTATTGAGGCTTTCCTCTTAAATTCCAGTATTGCGTTTGGAAGGGCATTCCGTGTTTGAACTCATCACGGTGACTCACATGTTTCCGAGTTTCCAGTTGCATTTCCATATTGTCTTGTATATTATATACTCATGACAGTATCGCTCATTTGCTCCAAGACTCCAAAGAATCACACCTGATAATCACTCAGCCACTTTAGCTTTCCTTTCCTACTAAGGCTTAATGTCTAATGGCTCCTTCAAAATCTGCTAAAATTGACAGTTAAATCTTGCTAGCGTCTGTAACCAGCAACTATGTATCATTTTTTTCTTCTAAGTTATGGTCAGTCTTATTTTTTTATTTCCTTCCAATGGACACCACCTCAAAGCTTACATGTAGTTGGTCTCAAGAGGGCTAAATATTCATCTGAAGATATTTTGATACAAATCCTGCTCTGTCAGTAAATTTGGAACTTGTGTACTAAAGCTTGCCAAGGAAATGGCTGACAGTAGATTTGAAAGAGATAGGCAGCGGTTAAAATACTGAATAAGGAGCTGGGCGCCAGTGGCTGACGCCTGTAATCCTAGCTGCTCAGGAAGCTGACGTATGAGGATCTCGGTTCAAGGCCAGCCTGCGCAGGAAAGTCCAAAGACCCTTATCTCTGGAAGTGGCGCTGTGGCTCAAGAGGTAGAGCGCTAGCCTTGAGCTGAAGAGTGCAGTGACAGTGCCCAGGCCCAGAGTTCAAGCTCCAGGACCGGCAAAAAATGTGTGTGTGTGTGTGTGTGTGTGTGTGTGTGTGTGTGTGTGTGTGTGTTGGTAATGAGAATGCATGAGTGGAATGGCCAGGTTTGGCAGTCAGGGATGTAACTTGTAGGGTGATGCTATTATATATCTATTCAGGCATAGCAACTTTAAAGTTACGTATTAGGTCCATATACTAGTTTGTTTATTTGCAGAGTTAAAGATTTAAAGGAAAAAGAACGAAGTGTCAAGGGCAGTAAGATAGTCTGGAGTCATCTCTTAAGGATTACAGTTAGTGAGTGCAAAGAGTTGAGATAAAATTGAAACCTTCTCGTGTGAAATCAGTAACATGCGTGGACAGAGAGAAGTAATCAGCAAGGCATCAGATAAGGCAGACTGGAGATGAAAGATCCTTTTTTGACAACAATATGCTGAGGTATGAATTTTCTTCTTCACAAAAGAAGTTTGTATGCACTCAATAACAATAAATGTGGAGGCAGATTGTGTGTGTGTGTGGCAATTTGTCAATATAAGTTCTAAGGTTATGCAAGCAATTCTTTTTAAATATTGTCAGTGTGGAGTACATCCACAAATTTCATTATTACTTAATGGTGTTGAAAAACTTGTGATAAATTGAAACAGTACCATTTTCCCAAAAGGATTGAGTGAATAACGTTCCTTTCACACGCACACCTTTAAATAGAGATAAAAGCAAGGCAAATCAGTGATTCACCATGCGCATCTTTTGGAGTGCTGAAGTTTTAGTATATGTAAGCTACAAACATAAAGAACAGTGTATTTCCTGTTCTTCCCATAACAGACATACATTTTATTAAGGTTGGAGACACTCACGTTCATTAGACATATATTTCTCAATAAAATATTGCATCTGGTAATAAAGTCTGTGGAGCATGGAGCAAGTGAGAGAAGGTACGCATTAGTCATGTCAGATTGTTTAGGTTCTGCTGGTTTAATTCCAATGACTTGACATTTTGTCATTTTTAAAATCTCAACAGCAATAAAGCTGGGGTCATTCAGATTAATTCAAAACTCTTAAGTAATCTGCAGCTGTGCCAAAGTCAGATCGCTCATGATGTACTGTGTAATTACACTGCCATCAGAGGCATGGTGTCTCTCTTTTGATGCATATGAAACATTTTAATGGCACTCCCTGTTCAACACAGATTAAGATATAAAACAGGTGACAAGATATTGTCCTCAAAGTCAATAAAAATGTATATTCACATATTTGTCAAATATAAGTGCTATGCTCAACAAAATCACCCATGGTAAAGAAGAAAATTGGATGTAGTGAACTAAGGTAGCATCCCAAAGATCACATTTTGTAATTTCTTACAGATAATGCCCTTTTTTCAATACAATGGCAAAACTGAATAGTTATTAACTATGAGCTGAGGGTGAAGGGGTTCTCTCATAAATACATAATTTAATAAACTACATTTTGGTTATGGTACCTACATTGCTTAAGGCAGCTGAGCCGGTACTATGAATTACCAGCAAAGGGAAAATGATACAAAATATACTTTCTTTTCTATATCTTTTGATAAAATTATTATTTAGTATTATAAACATTAACAGCTATATTTACTGAACAAAATACAATGTAATGTGAATGTAAACTTTAAGCCCCCAGCTGATGAGCTACAAAATATCATCACATTTGGCAATAGGAATGACAAAAAAATATTGAATAATCCATTACAATCTTATTTTTGAGATGCATTTTATATTGATGGTCGCATTAGGAGAGATGCATTCAACTACCTAAAAGAAATCAGTATTTAATGTTAGCTAACATTTTATATACATGTTGCAGCTCCTATAAAGGTTACAGAATACGGAATAAAGTAAGTAACAATATGACAATTAGCTCCTGTGAGCATTTAAAAATACTAGAAATTAACGTTATTGTTCTAGCTACCCAGATGGCTAAGGCTGGAGCTTTGCTCGAGCCCAGAAGTTTGGAGCAAATGAGAGAAATGGCCCACATAGCAAGACAGTGGTGTGTGTGTGTGTGTGTGTGTGTGTGTGTGTGTGTGTGTGTGTGTGTGTGTGTGTGTAATACTGAGTGTGGTTTTTTTAGCTGAGGAATACTTGCCTCTGCTCACCAGACTCTAAGTTTGCTTCCCCACCACAAAAATCAAATTAGATAAATAAATAAAATAAGGAATACTAGATTACTGGGAATATTGGAAGATTTAAGAATACACTAGTTCAAATTTAGAAGAACATTAAACATTTTGAGCAACACATAAAACCTCTATTTAAGACCATGTAAATAGACTATAACTTAATGGATTACATTCACTTATTTTCAGACTTGTAAATTTATTTATTATCTTTAAGTAGTTGTAAAAATGAGTTATCATTTAGCAAAGCATTCTGTAAATACAATGCATCTTGATCAATATCAACCTTTTCAGCATTCTCTCCTTTTCCTCCCCTATGTATCTTTTCCTCACTCTTCTTAATTTTGTAGGATATGCATTGGGTTTTTGACTGCATTCAACCACTTTTAATGAATACTATTTAGTATTGCAAGTGATTTTTCTTAGAATATTTTTTGCAGATTCTCTCTTCCTTTAGAAATGGAAAAATACCTATCTGTATAGGTATGAAAATGAAAGACAGGAAGACACCAGGAAAGTTCCAAAAAATCATGTTAGTATTGCTGAACTATTTTCTATGCTGAAAATGGGAAGATTTAACATAAAAATATTTAGGTTCTATGAGACCATTTTATGCCCTCTATTTCTGCAGAAGCCTTGAAGCAGTATTTTCAAATTAAACCAACAGAAATAGAGTCCTCAAGGAAAGACTTAACAGCCAAGTTGGATTGAAGCTTTATGCTAGTCAAGCATTCTAGACATCATGCGAATGGAATCTCTCCATGATGACAAATAAACAGAATCTTGCTCATTATTAGGAGTTTCACTAGATCTTATTTTGGATATACAAAACATTTTGTATCAAAAGCTTTAATAATTTAACAATTTACAATTTTACACTAAAAAGAGAAAAAAGTAATTCAGAAAATGGCTAAGTGAAGAATATAACAAAATATTTGTGGAAAGTCTGTGGAAATCAAATTAGAAATTATTTTAAGATACAATTGTTTATACTCAGAATGATCTCAATTGCCTAAAGTGAGAATTAAGGGGTTTTGAAAGGTAATAGTTGGCTATTCTAGTTTGTTACTACTTATATACACAGATATAAATTACAATATATACAATATCTAAGTTATTAATGGATTGTTTTACAAAACCCATTTGGTACCAGTATATTTTTTCTATATTATTTGACAAGTCATTCCTATAATCTGTTTCTGAGCAATTAAACACAGCACAATATATAGAAGTTAGACATTAACTTGGTTTTGGATAGTGCCAAAATTATTGTTACTAATTACTGTAAAATATTTATATTATTGATAATAGATTTAAACACAATATTTAGTAGTATCTTCTATGGAAGCACCAGGAAAATAATAGCAAATGAACAAAAAGTCGTTTTTAAGGGTAGGGAGACATTGATAAAGAAGCATTGTACCTATCATGTGACATATGGAAATAATAATAATATATAAAATATACAAAAGGAAAATTTTAAAAATCACCTTCTAAATTTTTAATTAAAATTATACATAAAATAGAAAATGAACATAATTATGGGGTACACTTTGTGTCCTGATATTTTTATACAATTTTTGAGGTACAGATAATGTAATGGTGACAGTAACTTGAAACAAACACACACACATTAAGATAGCAGAGTAACAACCATAGTGGAAAGAAAAATTCACAATTTTCAAAAGTTGCATGCACAATGAATGTTCATGGTATTTATGATAAGGATTTGAATGAAGTCATCCTTTCGGGAGCATTTCTGATGTTAGCTAGTAGGAAACAGTTCAAGCTGAAGTAACCAAATGACAAGGCTGATATTGCCATAATTTTGACTTGCAAATTTGTTTAATTACTCTAAGACTTATTAACTCTGATATTAGAAGGACCTTCACTATATTAATCTTGCTATATTCATCAACTTGTCCTGTTTCTCAGCAAGCGGAAGCATGCATCTGGCTAACTAATTGTCACTGTAATCTGGCCTTAGCCATAGCTCTCTCCTTCTGTGCTCTTTACCAGAGCACATTTGCCTTTCACAAGCAAGAGTCGGGCATCACTCCTTGAATTCCTCCACTGTTGTAAAAATATAACTACGATGATCCCCAAGCCTCCTTGTAAAGAAAATTCTATTCACTGAAATTAGAAGGTTTAGGACAAACAACTACACTGCTTATGTTTATGAGATAGAGACTCTCTCCAAATAACTCCTCTGCATACAATTTTCTTTTTGCTCTGTATTCTAGAAAAGGTGTTTTAAGAGACTACATAATCCTAACTACCTTGTTCTGAGTGATGGCTCCAAAAGTCCTAAAATGCACTTGAAATGTTGACTGAATTCAGGCCTTGAGTGCTGTTTCTGAGCTTCTTTGCTCTTGGCTAGCTAGCTAGCTCTCTACCACTTGAGTCAGAGCTGCACTTCTGCTATTCTGATGATTAATTGGAGATAAGACTTTCAATGGCTTTCTTGTTATAGCTGGCTTCGAAACACAATCCAAAGCTTTTTGATTAGCTAGGCTTACAGGCATGAGCCACCAACTTCCAGCTTCTATTATGTTCGTAATCATAACTTTCTCCAGTTTTTAAAATTCAATTGACATATCCTTTCTCTATACTTCATTTCACTAAACTTCAGAAGGTGTGACCATTGTGCAGTTCTTAGTCTGTCTTACAATGGAAAAGAATGCTCCTCTTTGATCATAGTAGGAAAAAAGATAACTGTCTCAAATCTCATAGAATTCATCCTTTTGTTTTCCCCTTTCCAATAAAATTTATTTATTTATTTATCATCCATTTCTACTTCACAAATAGACTTTACTGTTGCATTAGAATTTTGTACGCTACTTAAATTTACTTCTGTATTTCTGTCTCTAAGTCAGTGACAACAGTATTCAACACTGAGAATACACATCCTTTTAAACATAGTTATTCTTACTGTATCTGAAATTTCAGCTTTGACCATTCCCACCTTAGAGCTTGCTGATTTTGTCTTCCATTTTCAGTGTCTTCTAGATCAGAAAAGTGGTTCTCCTCGCAAATATGGACCATATGGAAAGACTTGAAACAATGCCGCAGTCCAGGAAGATTCAAATGAATCTTTGGTTTACTTTTTTTGAGTTTACAACTACAGGAAAATATTGAACTTCATTCTAATTCAAAGTCATGATTAGGAGTTTGGGTCTCAGGCTTGCCTTTAGACTTGCCTCATCCAGAGAAGTTTTCACTTCCTTTCACTTCATTTTCTATCTTCCTGTATTTAAACTCCCTTATTAACAAATTGTGAGATTCAAAGTGTGTAAAGCATCATCATATTTCAAAACTTTACTTGTAGGTATCTCCAGGGCCCTATCAGTCTTGACATATTCAAAATTAAACTCATAGATTTACAATGGGCCCAGAAAAGTACTTGTCCTTGAGTGTACTGTCAGCAGGTGGTGCATCTATCTACTCATTTTAATAATTTAGAAACTTTCCTCAGTGAGAAATAATTGATATTATTGACAATTTATTCCCCTAAAAGCCACTGAAATGCATTCATATACTGTCTTCCTGAGCAACTGCTAAAGCATCACCAGTGTAGCTTAAACAAGGGATAGGACTTGTCTGCTAACTTGTATTCACACAGTTTTGTCCTAACTTACAGCAGAAATGCCTTTCCCATGCTGCACTGCAATGGGAGATTGTGTCCATCTATTTTGTGCCATAATTTTTTTATCAAGAAATTATTTGAACTTTTAAGATAATATTAAGTAGAAAATGGTCAAATACATATTACTCAACTAGATAGATAGATGGATGGATAGATAGATAGATAGATAGATTCTAGACATTCATTAACTAATTTTATTCTTGTTTCAAGAGTATGAGATACATACTTGTATAATAATTTCTCAGTCACTATATTCTCATAAATTTAGCAATTAATAAGAGTAGGAAAGAGACTGATATTAAGTTTCTCTGTTTCTGTGGTATAAAGTTCCACCCCTCCCCATGCTATTTGAATGTAAACTGGCTTTCAATTATGTGGATAATTCAACAATAATGTAACATTTCACTAGCATGGCATCCACAAATAAAGTGGCAAGCACCTTATCAGTCTATAAATGAGAAATCTAGGTGTGTACCCATTTCATTTGCTTTTATATCCTGAACATTAGAGATATTATTGTGCTACATAGTAATGCTTTGCAACTAAAAAGAACTAAAGTTATTTTTAACTATATTGATGTAAAATTCAATAAAGTAGACTAAATTCTGAACACATAGCTAAATTTCCATTTCATGGACTTCAAGAGCAATGTCAGTGAATATAGGAAATCAGCATTTGAAAAGAGAGAAGATTCTTGGAAGAATGAGATTCTAAAGAGAAAATAGCTTCTCACACTATTAAGGAATGAAAGATAATTTTATTGTTTCCTGCTTTTGACATAAGTCTCAGCTCTAAAATACAAATTATTATGAATAGTATAATTATTTTATTAATTGGTAGAATCAATAAACACATGTCTTCGTTTCTTTTTTAATTGTGAAAATACCAAATAGAGGGGTTACAATTACATGGTCAAGATAATGAGTACATTTCTTATCAAGTGTTGTTGTCTCCTCAATGTCTTACATTTTTTTATTCAAAATGTTCTTTTGGAAATCTCAAAGCAACTCATTCTAAATGAGCTATGTAGCCCACTTCCCTTACTAAATAATTACTTGTACAATGTTTCTGATTGTCTCATCCATGTATCTATAATACTTTGATTTATACAGATACAATTCCTTTCATCAGGTAATAAACATGATGGAAGTCTTGGCAGGAGTTTACAATATTTCCAGTGGGTCAGTAACTTTCAATTGCTCATCCATTATACAATGTATATTTAATACCTCCTAAGCCTCCATTAAATATGTAAATGTTTCTTTCACTCGATTAATCAATGTAATTTCTGATGTGAGTATCACAATATGGTATTGGGATAATTTTCAAGGATATTGCCTAATAATGTCTCGTTAGTATGTCAAAAATAACAGACGTACTGTTAAAAATCCAAAATAAAAACAATATAATCTAAACTTATGAATAATGTGAGACATTTAAATTCAGCTGGAAATATTTATGTATGAAAAGACTTGAATTTTCCTACACATCGTCTTGTGATGGGTAAATGAGAGTGGGGTTTTCCCTCATTAGGATAATCCTAGCAAATGAGTAGAATAGATCAATAGCTATATACATATGACCATATAAGATGATGCTTAGCAAAATGCACTCTAAGACATGGACACAAGAGTTTTGTTTTTGCTTGTTTTTTTCCTTTATATTTTATAATGTAATATGTGATTTATTGTTTCTTTTTTATTTTCCTCCTATGGTTTATCTCCTGTTACCACTGTATTTGATTTTGGTACCCTAGATATTATATATACATTTACATGACTTATAGAAGGGAAATGGAACAACAAAATGGTGAGACAAAGGACAAAAAGGGAACCAATGCAACAGTGATCCACACAAGACAATATATTGGAAATGATTTGTGTAACTTGGGGAGAGGATTGGGGGAGGGATAGTGGGAGAAAAATGAGGGAGGGGGTAATAAGTTGGACCAGAAATGTACTCATCACCTAGATATGTGAATGTAACCCTTTTGTTCATCACCTTGACAATAAAATTATAAATAATAAATTAATTAATAAAAAGAAAATGGGGAAAAGATGACACCTTGAATTCTTAATATAGATTTTATAAATTAAGGTGGACATAATTTCTTCCAATATCCTCTCAAATCTGCTTTGTCCTTACACGTGCACCTGTCATACTAGTTTACACATCATTCTGTGCACAATGTTGTCATTGTCTTTATTACAACTAGCCGGTTTGCCAACTAACTTAAGAAACTCTCTTAATATACAAGCCAGTTTACTGGTAGAGATTACAAATTTTATCCATTTTAAAGTGAAAAACAAAGCTCTTAGTGTTTTTCACTTTTGCATCAAAATTTAAAGTTCACGAATGAGATATTTTTCACTAAATGCTGTATCTCATGGTATGAAATCTGTTAATAAAATCTATTTCTCAGGAATAAAATCCTTCATTCCCATATTTTTCATACTATGTGTATTCTGAACAGCTATCATTAAGTAATTCTGTAGAAGCTAATTCCCTTGTGTGCACAATTTTTGAATCAAGTAAAAAGAAAACAAATTTAATAGAGAATGTTAAACCATTTTTATGATTTAAAATTCCAGATGGAAAGTGTACTTAATATTGAGGTGATGATAGCTAATTTTTTTCTCATGTGTTCATTTTTCCCAATTTCTCCTCATTGTCAAATCAGACAGATTATTTTGTCTTCAATTTGACTAACAGATCTTTCCCTTGGACCTTATTTAATACTTCTCTATAAACATAAAATTCTTCTTTCACTTTGACTTCTTGTTTAAGAATTCTTTATTTTCAATACCTCATTGACTCAACATATACA
Organism: Dipodomys spectabilis; assembly: GCF_019054845.1. Taxonomy (NCBI): domain Eukaryota; kingdom Metazoa; phylum Chordata; class Mammalia; order Rodentia; family Heteromyidae; genus Dipodomys; species Dipodomys spectabilis. Next base: position 3,229,045 of record NW_024871117.1, on the reverse strand, counting down.
CAGACACACACACAGACCGTCAAAGTTCTCTTATCTATTTTGTCTTATACTTGACTTTGAAGGCATGGACCAAATGTTTATATTATCCTGGTTTATCTTCATAATCTGTGAACTATAAATAATATATAAAATACAGTTTTTGAATATTAGATTCTCCTTTCTTGCACACAACTAGAAAAGAAGCACATCCCTAAAAGTACCAGAATTAAAAGCAATATCAGATAACACCATTCATTTAAAATATATTAGTAAAGTAGAAATGGGAGAAGTAAAATATCTACTAAAATTCATGCTAACTCACTCTCGCTACTAAATTTAAAAATTAACCCAATTTTATATAATAATTCTACTAACAAAGGTTTAATATTTTGTACCCTCACTCATCTCCAATTATGGAAAATCATGGCTTGTGTTTCATACTCAAAAATGTTTAATCAAATTAACACTATTTACTATTTGTACTGTAGATCAAATTGGCTCACATCTTCCTTCCTTTTTAACCAAATATTTGAATCTGCTGAATCTTATTACTTTGTCCATACTTCCCTGGTACAATTTCAGAGCAATCGTCAACATATCTCTTCTCAACAATACAAATCTATGCTAACAAATTGTAGACCATAATAATAGTACCAAGTTACTTTGGATCCGATCTCAGAGATCTCATTTAGGCACCTTCTTGGGATGTTAGCAGTTTGGGTACATAAACCGGCAACAGATCCTTAGGCAGAATCTCTAGGCAAAATGAAGCAGATAATTCAGATAATTCATCCATATCCAATGGGCGCTTATGAAAATTACTGTTTATTCTGGTAGACAATTGTGGGGGGGGGGAGCCTTTGCTAGTACATTTCATTTTTGGTAAAGTTAGTTTAATGATTCTGAGTGTGTGTGTGTATGTATTGTGTGTGTACATACTCTGTGTATATGTTTATAGGTATTGGTGTGTATATATACACATATGGCTTACTCACATCACTTAATTGATTTGATTTCCTAATGCATAATTTATATCCATGAATTAAATGTTCTTATCATTTAATATTCAAGTAAATGAAAGCATTACTCTTTTTCTTTTGCATAATGGATGGAGACCCATAAGAGAAATGGTTGGATATGATAGATAGAAGCCATTTAACTTTTATTTTTAATGTATTTAATTAATTAATTTTTATTGTAATGGTGATGAACAAGGCAGTTAAATCTTATAGCAACATTTTGAAAAGAAAATGCTGTTTAATATAACTCCAGGTAGGGCTTTTTAAGTTGAACCGATATGATATGAATTTCTGAACCCATAAAAATAATTTTGTTTGTGGATAATTCTCCACATTATCTGGAACATATTTTGATAAAAACAGGGTTTACTTTCTAAATTTTAGAAAACACTATGAAATCATTATAGGATTAATGAAAATATACATGCAAATCACTTTTCAAAATATACCTGTAACATACAGTAACTTATTAATCGATATTATGATTATCTTCATTCTATCATATTAGTACCTCAGGGATAATCTATTCTAAACTCACAAGAAAATAATACTTTCATACTCTGAAAATAGTACATTCATACTCTGAATTCAGAGGTCTTTCTTTCATTTTTATTTTCTCGATCTCACATTTATAAAGAAATTTCATATTTAACTATGCCAAACTCCATCATGCTCCATAAGATTTAAGCAAACCTTTTTGCATGTTGAAGCAAATAAGAATGTATATCTTTAAAGCCAATAAGATAACGTTTTGTTTTGAAGTACAGTTGTGTAATAGTCACTAGCAAACACAATTAGCTGCAGGAATTATCTGGTACATTGTTTATGTATGAACTACATCTTCCATTTTTGTGATATAATGGGGTTTGAATTTGCACCTGTAAACCTTTTACCAGTTACACAGGTCCCCAGCCCTTTTTCTTCAGTTATTTTTTAGACAGAGTGTCAAAATTTTGCTCACATTGGTTTGAACAGCAAGTCCTTGTACTTAAACCCCTGGTTTATGTGGGATTACAAGTTTGTGCTGTCATGACTGAGAGGAGTTCTTTCTAATGTTACTACTTCCAGGGTAGTTTTGAACCAAGATCTTTCTCATCTCTGCCTCCAGGGTAGCCTAGTCTAGAAAATGTGACTTAACTATGTCTGGAGAAACACATGCTTTTTGACAGTAGCATTTGAATATATGGTATTACATTTTGTAATTTTATGTCACATTTTCTATTTAATTGTTCCATAGAAGACATATTCTTATTGTAGTAGCAAGGCTCCTCAAGAAATGAATTTTCTATTTATAACTAGATCCCGCCATTTATTCTGAAGGATGAATTTCAAAAATGATACTAAAAAGAAAATGGACTGACAAGAAGGAATTTAGAATTTAGGGAGTCTGCTAATTTTAATCATATAAAATGCAAAACTTTACATGATCCAAAAATATCTCATGTCTTTTTCTTCAGCTTTCAACTGTGTATATAATACAAGCAGTCACTAATTCTCTCACTATGCTGTACATAATAACTTTATTCTGCTCTGCATTCTTCTGCTTGAATTCTAAAAACTCAACATGTTTTGCACAGGTGTTCAAAGATATAATATACAGTGATAGATAGAAGTCAACTTTTTCTTTCAATAATATACTAAACTAAATGAAAAATAAACTTGCATGTTTCAGATGTTGCAACTTTAATAGTTTGGGCAAATCATATATTCCCTTGAAGAGAGAATACTCTTCTTAACACTAAGTATTTCTGTGGTCAGAAATTATGACATAATTTCTAAAATTCTCTGAAATGTTTTAAAGGTTCTAATACTCTTATCCTGCAATGCATTCTCAGTAGATTAATTCTAGTAAATTTTACTTAACAAATTCAAACTTGAATACATAATAGCCATGCCTACAACTTTACTTTCTATTCTTTAAAGTCAGATCGGAAAATGAGCCTCACATATTAGTTCACGTAACCATGTCATTTGCAATTTTTGTTCGTTAAGATGTTCAACGTTAACCATCCAAGAGAAGTCCAAGAAATATGATAGATCTATCCAACACTTGGAAGACACCATCAGAAGGCCTAATCTAAAGATAATGGTTGTAGAGGAGCACTTAGAAACAGAAGTTAATGGTCTAGGAAATTTGTTTAACGGGATCTTAACAGAGAACTTCCCAAACATGCAAAAAGATAGGCCTATTCAGATACAAGAAGCTTTTAGAACTCCAAATAGACCAGACCAGAATAGGACATTCCACCATCACATTATAATCCACACAGGATCAACTCAGACCCAGGAAAAGATCCTTAAAGCTGTCAAGGAGAAAAGATTAATCACGTATAAAGGGAAACCAATTAGAATCACATCAGATTTCTCAGCAGAGACAATCAAAGCAAGAAGAGCCTGGAATGATGTATGCCATGCCCTAAAAACAAACAACTATCAACCAAGAATACTGTACACAGCTAAACTCTCCTTCATAACTGAAGGCCAAATAAAAACCTTCCATAGCAAAGAAAAATTGAAACAATTCATCTCCACCAAACCAGCCCTACAAAAGATTCTTAAAGGTGTCCTACACATAGAAACCCAACAAGACCACAATAAAGGCCAAGAAACTGCACCCAAACTGAGAATCCAAGAACCATAGGAGGAACCCAGTTTTCGCAGCCACCAAGAAGGTGGATAACATGGCAGGAACTACCAAAAACCTATCAGTCCTATCTCTCAACATTAATGGATTTAACTCTCCAATTAAGTGACATAGACTGTCTAGTTGGATTATAAAACAAGATCCTTCTATCTGCTGCATTCAAGAGTCACATCTTACATGTGAAAACAAACACATTTTCAATGGTAAAGGCTGGAACAAAATCTACCAAGCAAACGGCACCCATGAACAGGGGGGAGTTGCAATCCTAATATCAGATAAAATAGACTTCAAATTAAAATTTGTGAGAAGAGATAAAGAAGGTAGCTACATATTAATTAAGGGATCTCTCCTTCAGGAGGATATTACAATTCTAAATATCTATTCGCCATACAATGGAGCACCCGAATTTATCCAACAAACACTACTTTCCCTCAAATCCCACATAGATCCAAAGACATTAATTGTTGGGGATTTTAACACACCACTCTCCCCACTAGATAGATCAACTCGGCAAAAACTCAACAGAGAAACCGCAGATCTAAACAGCTGCATAGATTAACTAGATTTAACAGACATTTACCGAATATTTCACCCAGCAGCATCAGAATACACGTTTTTCTCAGCAGCACATGGAACATTTTCTAAAATAGACCACATTTTAGGCCACAAAGCTAACTTGTCCAAATTCAGAAATATTGAAGTTATACCTTGCATTCTCTCTGACCACAAGGGAATAAAATTAGAACTCAACACCAAAAGCCACCAAAGAAAGTCCGGTAACACATGGAGGCTGAACAACACACTGCTGAATCACGAGTGGATCATGGAAGAGATTAGAAAGGAAATTCAAATGTTCATGCTATTCAACAAAAATGAGCACACAAATTACCAGCTCCTCTGGGATCCAGCAAAGGCAGTACTCAGAGGCAAGTTTATAGCTCTGAGTTCCTACATCAACAAATTGGAGAGATCTGAAACCAACAATTTAATGACACATCTAAACCACCTTGAAAAAGAGCAGCAGATAAACCCCAATCCAGTAAATGGAAAGAAATAATTAAAATTAAATGAATTAGAATCCAAAAAAACTATAGAAAAAATCAACAAAAGAAAGAGTTGGTTCTTCGAAAAAATTAACAAAATTAACAGACCCTTAGCAAATCTTATCAGAAAAAGAAGAGAACACACCCAAATAAATAAGCTCAGAGATGAGAATGGAAACATCACCAAGGAAACAACCAAGATTCAGAACATTATAAGGGAATACTTCTCAAAACTTTATGCTAGTAAGTTTGCAAATTTGGCAGAAATGGACCTTGTCCTAGCAAATATTGACATGCCAAAACTAAACCAAGATGAGTTAAACCATCTTAACAGGCCCATATCAAGCATTGAAATAGAAACAGCAATAAGAGACCTCCTAGCTAAGAAAAGTCCAGGACCAGACGGATTTACAGTGGAATTTTACAAGGCCTTCAAAGCAGAGCTCATACCAATACTCCTCCAACTCTTCAATGAAATTGAAAGAGAAAGTTCACTACTGAACACATTCTATGAAGCCATCATAACCCTCATCCCAAAACCAGGCAGGGATTCATCAAAGAAAGAGAACTATAGACTCATTTCTTTGATGAACATTGATGCAAAACTTCTCAACAAAATTTTGGCCAATCAACTTCAACAATTCATCCAAAAAATCATACACCATGATCAAACAGAATTCATTTCAGGGATGCAAATCTGGTTCAATATACGCAAATCAATTAATATTATTCATCACATCAACAGGAGCAAGGATAAGAACCACATGGTTATCTCAATAGATGCAGAAAAAGCATTCGACAAGATCCAACACCCCTTTATGATGAACGTTTTGGAAAAATTAAGAATCCATGGACCATTCCTCAATACAATAAAAGCTATATATGACAAACCTACAGCCAGCATTATACTTAATGGTGAAAAACTAAAGCCATTTCCTCTTAACTCAGGAACAAGATAAGGATGTCCACTCTCTCCACTTCTCTTCAATCTAGTATTAGAATGCCTAGCTACAGCAATAAGACAAGATGCAGACATAAAGGGGATCCAAATAGGGAAAGAAGAAATAAAACTCTCCCTCTTTGCAGACATGATCTTGTATTTAAAGAATCCCATGGACTCCACTCTCAAATTACGCAAGCTGATTCAAAACTTTGGCAAAGTAGCAGGTTATAAAATTAACCCCCCAAAATCAATGGCTTTTCTGTATGCCAACAATGAGAAAAGTGGGGCTGAAATTAGGAAAGTAACTCCATTTGTAATAGCCCCTCAAAAAATAAAATACCTAGGAATTAACTTAACCAAAGAAGTGAAGGACCTCTATGATGAAAACTTTAAAATCTTGAAAAAGGAAATCAAAACAGAACTTAGAAAATGGCAAAACCTCCCATGCTCCTGGATTGGAAAGATTATCATCATGAAAATGGCAATACTTCCCAAGGCTATCTACAAATTCAATGTGATACCTATCAAAATTCCAACCTCATTCTTCAAGGAAATAGAAGAGGCAATCCAAAAATTCATATGGGACAATAAAAGACCCCGAATACCAAAAACCCTCCTCAACTGAAAGAACACTGCTGGAGGAATATCAATACTAAATTTCAAACTCTACTATAAAGCCATAGTAATCAAAACAGCTTGGTACTGGCACAAGAACAGACATCAGGACCAATGGAATAGAATTGAAACCCAGAAATGAACCTACAGACCTATAGCCATCTAATCTTCGATAAGGGAGCTAAAACAATAGAATGGAAGAAAGACAGCCTCTTCAGTAAATGGTGCTGGCAAAATTGGTTAACTACGTGTAGAAAACTAATGCTACATTCTTATATATCACCCTGCAACAAAATCAACTCCAAATGTATCATAGACCTCGTAGTCAAAGCAGACACTCTGAAAACATTACAGGATGGAATAGGAGAAATGCTAGGTCTCCTTGGAGCAGGCCAAAATTTTCTTAATAGAGACCCAGAAACACAACAAATCAAAGAAAGGTTGAACAAATGGGATTTCATGAAGTTGCAGAGCTTCTGCATGGCAAAGGACATAGCTAGCAAGATCAACAGAAAGCCCACAGATTGGGTGAAGATCTTCACTAGCCATACAATGGACAAGGGTCTCATATCTAAAATATACTTGGAACTCAAAAAATCAAATCCCCCAACAACAAATCCTCAAAGAAACAACTGCCCAATAAATAAGTGGGCTAAAGACTTAAAGAGAAACTTCTCTGAAGAGGAAAGAAGGATGGCCAATATACACATGAAGAAATGCTCAACCTCCCTAGCCATAAAAGAAATGCAAATCAAAACAGCATTGAGAAACCATCTCACTCCAGTTAGAATAGCTATAATCAAGAACTAACAACAACAGATGCTGGAGGGGATGTGGACAGAAAGGAACCTTACTTCATTGTTGGTAGGAGTGTAAACTTGTTCAACCAATCAAGAAAGCAGTATGGAGGTTCCTCAAAAGACTCCACATAGAGCTCCCCTATAACCCAGCAATCCCACTTTTGGGCATTTACCCAAATGTTTACAAACAAGACCACAGTAAAGCTACCAGCACAACTATGTTTATTGCAGCATTATTTACCATAGCTAAGATATGGAACCAACCCAGATGCCCCTCAGTAGATGAATGGATCAAGAAAATATGGTATATATACACAATGGAATTCTATGCCTCCATCAGAAAGAATGACATTGCCCTATTTGTTAGGAAATGGAAAGGCTTGGAAAAAATCATATTGAGTGAAGTAAGCCAAGCCCAAAGAAACGTAGGTCCCATGGTTTCCCTTATTTGCAATATCTAGTATATGTATGAGTCAAGCAGAAAAGGACAGATAATGTGATGTTAGGAAAATGAAACCTTAGTTTGTATTTAAATGTTTTTTTTTCTTTCATGCATTTGTTTCTAACACATTTATAAGATTATTTCTTTGTTGTTAGTATGTCCGATCCCCCACAGTATAACCCCTGCTTTCACTATATTTTATGTCGGTATAATTTGTGGAGGAGAAGGGGAAAACAAGTCGTTTAAGGATACAGGTGGACCCGCTGCAACAATGAGAAGTACAAGTTGTCATGTCGAAAATGAACTTTACAACTTTGGTGGGGGGGTAATGGGGGGAGGATTAGGTGGGGTGTTGGGGGGAGGGAGGGGTGGGAGGCTGGGAAAGGATGTGAAGGGTAAAGAAAGGAGGAGGCTGCAATGCTTGATAAGAAATGTACTCATTATCTTGCCCATGTAATTGTAACTCCTTTGTACAGTATGTTCACAATAAAAATAAAAAAAAAATTAAGATGTTCAAGGTTTCATTAAGGGATTGCCATGTTACTATGCCCTAGTCTATTCGTCTGGGTCTCTTTTATCAATCATACTTTCTCATACTAGGTTTTCATCTTATAGGTTATAAGGACTTTGCATCTCTGAATGGAAAGTACCTGCTATCAATCATGTGAATAAGTTGAGTTATGCTCCCTAAAATTATATTTGCTATTTCCTACCTTCAAATCGCTTACACTTTAAAATAATATCAAAATAGTTGTTTTTTTACCTGCCACACTCAAACAATATCTGTGAATACCTCTGCAAGTAATCAAATTCAAGTTGACTTGCCACCACTCACAAGCACAGAAATGAGAGCAAAGGAATGCTATCACATAAACTACTTTCCACCACATTTTACATATACTAAATCCAAAGCATGACTCGAGTTTATAATACCACTTTTACATATACACAATATAATGTCTCCATCTATCCTTCTCAAGTAGCTATTAGACCTTGCTTCACAGAAGACAAGAGAATGAAAAGATAAAACAAAACAAAAAAACAAAACAAGTTTAACCACAAATGTTATGTAACTGTAACCCCTGTGTTCCTCAGCTTGAGAGTAAAACAAAATTTAAAAAAAAACAAGGAGGAAATGGAATGTTTTTACTGTTGGAATCACATTTCATAATAATGTTGTATGCTAGAGAACCAACTGCATTATTTGTTTTTAGTTTTTGTTTCCTTTAACAGAAAGTTGAGTATAATTTTTAAACATTCTGTACATTTAATGACTATATATGGTTTCCTAATCACTTGCCATATCATTGGCTAAAGTGGGGACACTTATTTTTCTTTAATAAATTAATTCAACTGTATTGTTTCACAGAATCGTCTGCCTTTCTGGTGCACAAACAACATGGCATTTTGAAGCATGTATGCTTAGTGGAAGGGATTAATTGAACAAATTAACACATTAATTAAAGTACCATAGTTTCTAATCGCCAATTTTGCAACATTTATCCATTGTATTTTCTTTTCATGGAGTAAAGCTCTTGTCATAAAGAAAATATGTTACTGATATAAGAAAATATGAGAATAAATTAAAATATGAAACAAAACATATGGCTCAAAAATAAGATATCTATTTTATTGAAATAATCTCATATATAGACAGATTTATACACATGTCTATCTAACTATCTAGCAATACATATACTATATGCTATATATAATATGTATATATTATAATGTATACATATATATTTATATATAAATGAGCTTATAAACCCTTCTGCAAAGGGAAAGAGGAAAATCATTTTTCCCTTAATAAATCAGAATAAAACCTCTCAGCTTCAAGAGTCTTCTCTGGAAGAAGGAAACAATTCTTAAAAATACACCAGAAAGCAAATAGTTACTGACTGGTGTTAAATGAAATGCCCAGGAGGAACCTAGTCGAAACCTAGGTGAGAAGTGCTCATTTTCAAGGAAACACAGAGCTATGGAGAAGGGATAGGTGTGACTCTTTCTATTATCATAAAAAGTATAGCAATTGTCACATATTGCAAGTCTGGGGTACAGTAACTAGTCAGAACAAAAGTAAAAGAAACAACATCAATATTACAGAAAATATATTAAGGAGCACACAAAAATGTATTAAACTATTTCTATGAACATAATTGACAAAATAAGGCATGCAATATTCATAATCCTTACATGATAAAAGAATACTGTGGAAAAATATCTGTTATGAATGTGATGATATCTTACCTTAGATTGTGTAAGTTTATATTACTCTTTTACTTAGTAAGATTTGAGAGCAAAGCACCAACCTATTATGAATATTGTATTTCAACAGGAATCAATTAGCATGAAAGCAACCATTCAACTTTTGACCCTTTGTGCCTTTCTAATAAGTCATGATTTTCATGAAAAATTTAAATTCTGAGTCACATAATTCCTCTGTTCTCTTTCCTAAAGACCGATGATCTCTGTGGGAGAATTTTCGATCACAAAGCCTGCTAATTTAAACTTAAGAAGATAGCTGACGTACTTTTGGGGAAGCGGGGCGGGTTGTCGTTGACGTCGGTGAGGGTGATGTTGACGAGGGTAGTTCCTGCCAGTCCTCCCAGCTGGCCGCCCATGTCCTTGGCCTGAATGAGGACCTGGTATTGCTCCTTCACTTCTCTGTCCATGTTCGGCAAAGCTGTCCGAATGACCCCTTAGGAGGAAAGCGATAACTCGAGATCAGGTCTACAGATCCGTATTTATTAAACTAAAGCACAGTCAAACAAGAAAAAAATGATTCCAAAATCAGAAATAAAGGCAGGCAGCTAAAATAATGGTCTTTAGTGAGCAACACAGTGCAAGTAACTAAGAATTAGAGGCAAAGTAATGTAATATAATGAAATGCAGTAAATTTTTATTGAGGCAAATTTAGAAAACAATGCATTCATTCTAAAATACTTTAAATTGCCTGTTAGACTATACTTAAATGCACAGAAAATAATAAGTCATATATATATATATATATATATAATTAGATGGTGGGAATGTGATCATAATGATGGCCATTTTTTATTATTTCAAGAGTAATTATTCTAAGAATTTTAAAACACATCACATGTGTCATGTACACATTCCATTTTGTCATTTAGAAAGTTCCTTAATTGTTTAACAACAGGTTTTTTATCTACCACTTATTTAACATTTTGTTTTTGGTGAAAGACACAGAGTCCCTTGAACACTGAGAAGTGGTTTCTAACAGTTTGAAGGAACTCAGGAGGTCACTGGCAAAGGGAGTGACTTCCAGCGTGAGTGGAATGAGCTATACAAAGTTTTGTGTCTAAGTGTAGAACTATATATATATATATATATATATATATATATATATATATATACTTATTCATAGAAGAAGAAGCATCACTACTGTTTGCAAGTAAAATTAATATTTTCACCAAAAACTGAATAATTAATGTTTAATCCACTGAATTATCCAGTATGTAAATAGGCTTAGTGAGGAAACTCAAGAGTCTTGACTTTAAAGCACAAGGCTGTGGTAATTTGTATCTTAAATAAAGAAACATCCATGAATAATAAAGATAATATCAGCCACCTCTACAAGCACATAGTATTCAAATCTTATATACCTATTTATGTGTACTTTTTACTCTCTATATAACAACTGCTATTTTGTTGCTAATTAGACTTAAGTTTCTATCTAAACCCCCCCCCCCCCAAAAAAAAAAATGTCAGGAAGAGTCACATAGCTAGAGAATGACATTTTTTCTTTTCTGTTGCTGACATTTTATCCATACATTGATCCAGACACCATTTTGATTCAGTTTGTTCTCTCTTTAGCTCAGGCTCCTGATGCTTTATTTTTAAGTCTCTTGAAGTTACTGATTTTTTTGTTGTTGTTAATTGTATTTTTTATCATTAAGTATTTGGATAGAGTGCTGTCATTCAACAAATCAATGACAAGTAGGAGAAAAAATGATAGCGACAAACCTGGACATTTATCTCTATTAGGGAAAAAGGTGTGTGCTCAATAGAGAAATAACACACTGTGTGTCAAGATCTTGATTACAACATGCCTTATCTGTTCTTTAGGACTTATTAAAGTTTCCATCCCCCTAATCAATCAATAGCAGATGGTTCAAAATAGTAGCCCTAGATATAATAGAGTTATATATTAGGAAACGCCAATGTATTCTTCTGAGGGCTTGCTGGATGTCCCTAAATAGATACAAAGCACTTCATTCTTATCAGAGTCTCAGAAATAAAGCATTTGTTTACTATTTTCTCTCCTAAGATATTCACGAGGCACCATTCTTATGTATGGATAGATTTCATCACCTTGTTTTATTTTATTTTATTTGTTGTCAGTCATGGGGCTTGAACTCTGGGCCTAGGCCCTTTATCTGAGCTCTTCAGCTCAAGGTGAGCACTCTACCACTTGAGCCACAGTGCCACTTCTGGTTTGCTGGTTCTTAATTGGAGATAAGAGTATCATGGGGGGCTGGGAAGGTGGCTCAGTGGTAGAGCACTTGCCTTGCATGCCTGAGGCCCTGGGTTGGATTCCTCAGCACCACATAAACAAAAAGAAAAAAGCCGGAAGTGGCGCTGTGGCTCAAGTGGTAGAGCTCTAGCCTTGAGCTGAAGAGCTGAGGGACAGTGCCCAGGCCCAGAATTCAGGCCCACGACCGGACCAAAAAAAAAAAATGAGTATCATGGACTTTCCTGCTCTGGCTGGCTTTGAACCTGGACCCTGAGATCTTGCCTCCTGAGTACTTAGGATTACAGGCAGGAGCCACCATTGTCTGGCTGTCATCAGCTTTTTTCTGTGTATGCATACACATACTTACATAGCCAAAATTATTTTTTTTTCCTGCAGCTCCTTTTAGCCATCAATAGGTAGGTGTTCCTTCTAGAGAATCAGAGAATATCTCTAATTCTTCTTCTAAAGAATAGCTCTAAAACATCTCAGGAATCAAAACAAGAAGTTTTGTCCTTTCAAGGTGAAACCTTCATAGACATTCTGCCAATGTTTCCATCTTGTAATTTGTAAAGCACAGATAGTGGAAAATTCTCTGATTTATCCTCAATTGTGTCAATGTAAGGTCCAAGAAACACGTATCAATATTGCATTCCTGATCATCTGATATCACAACACATTTGTAAAACACTACAAATAGGTTAAAATGTGCAGTTTAATCTTATTAATTGTATGTTTCCTTGACACATTTTTGCTTCTTATATTTATTTGCATCTATTGATTTTCTTGTCCTTGCTATGTCCATAATCAATCCTGTCTTCATGCTTCCTAGTAATTCATTACTTTTATTAAAACACATTAAAGCAAGGATCACTTTGTGTAGGCAAATACTCTTATTTTTCTTTGAAGGAATAAAATTGTCATTCTCTTACCAGCATAACCTAAATTATCTGTGTTCTTAAATTATTTTCATTCTGAATTTAAATCATTTTTATTTTGAATTAAAATCAAACGAACTTCAAACTAGATCCTTATATATTACCCTGCACCAGAATCAACTCCAAATGGAGCAAAGACCTCGGAGTCAAAGCAGACACTCTGAAAACATTACAGGATGGAATAGGAGAAACCCTCGGTCTCCTTGGCTCAGGCCGAAATTTTCTTAATAGAAACCCAGAAACACAACAAATCAAAGAAAGGTTGGACAAATGGGACTGCATGAAGTTGCAGAGCTTCTGCATGGCAAAGGATATAGCTAGCAAGATCAATAGAAAGCCCACGGAACGGGAGAAGATCTTCACTAGCCATACAATGGACAAGGGTCTCATATCTAAAATATACTTGGAGCTCAAAAATTAAATCCCCCAACAACAAATCTTCGAATAAACAACTGCCCAAACACTAAAATATCTTAAGAATTGTATTATTTTCCAAAGTACAATACATGATATAGTCCATGCTACAATTTAAAAATAGAGCTTTAAAGCACGAACACAATTTTTTAACTCAAATAATATCAGTTCATTAGAAGTTTCATTTAGAATGTGGCCTGATAAACAACTCTGAATGAAGCATGACAGACTCAAGAACACAGATCTTGGAAACATTCAATAATATGTGCTGCAAACTTGAGCCCAGCCAAATCAACCAACATGAAATATTAGAACAGTGAAATGATGAGGAGAAATAACCATCTCCTGCCTCAAATCCTTTTATTCAAATTCTATAAATATGGTAGAAATAAATAAAGATTTGTAAAGGTTACATATTTGAAAATACACATAAGTGAAGAGATATTGAGGACAATCTTCTCGGGATAGATGGTAGCAATGGTTCCAGGGCTATGTAAATGCACTAATTAGTGCTGTTGACTATACAATTAAAATATCCTAGTATTTTATGAGCATAGAAAAAGTAACATTTGTAAATTAAGGAAGAGATGCAAAAAAGAAATAATATCATAATGATGCTTTCTCAAAAGGGGCTCAAATCATTAACATCATTTTATACTACACACTGCATCAAACTGGAGTTACTTAAGACTCAATTGAAGTTACTTAGAAAAAAGTTGAAGGCATTGCTAACACTTCAACTTGAATTTAGAAATAGGAATTGACTCTTTACAGTAACATTTGATTCCCTATTTATATCTATTATCAAGGTTATTGGAAATGTGTCATTGTGAAGAAAAAAATCAAAGCAATGTTTTTGCTCATATGTAAAGTTTTATAAATCATATTTACTTCTATTGTTTTAAACTTTAAACATGATAATTTATGTAATAAAATTATGCAATATATATATATATATAAATACGTCAGTGTTCTATTTGCATGTAATATAATAAGCACATTTTCATTTATATTTGAGAATAAATATTTAATAATTGTCATAGACAATTATTACACGATGGTATATCAAGCATACACGAGTGTATACTGAGTATTAAAATTTGTTAATTAAATAATTTTCATACTTTTTATGAGATTTCTTATTTAGTTTATTTAATGTAACATATCTATTTTAATGATTTATATATATATGTGTATATATATATATATATATACTTGCTAATAGAGTATATTATCAAACAGCAATACAGAAACAACTGGTATTTTTTTTTGTCGGTTGTGGTTCTTGAACTCTGGGCCTGAGCACTGTCCCTCAGCTCTACAGTTCAAGGTTAGCATTCTCCCATTTTAGCCACAGCACCACTTCCCGTTTTCTGGTGCTTTATTAGACATAAGGGTATCAGGACCTTTCCTTCCCGGGCTGGCTTTGAACTGTGATCCTCAGATCTCAGTCTGCTGAGTACCTAGGATTACAGGCGTGAGCCACCAACGCCCCACATTGTATTTTCTTTTTTTAAAAGAATGAAATTGTTAATATTTTTCTTCTTAAATCTTTAAGCACCAAAAGTTTTTTATGAGCATCTTTTTCAAGTATTGTTTCAAACTGTTTTCTATACTCAGATGTGGAAATTTTTAGATAGCATTGATTTCTCATGAATTTTAATTAATAACGGCAAAAGCAATCATAAAAGGAAGCGTATAGCTGTATAAGTTGTAATGAATGGAGACTATTTTGTAGAATACGCAATTATCCTTGTTTTTTTGGCTTTCCATATGTACCACAAGGTGATAAATTTGACAAGAAGTCTTCTTAATGGCTTCTGTGCATGAACAACTAGTTTTCACTCTCTTAATGAAGTACCTCATCACCCACTCTTTTCCTGTCTAGTGGTCTGAGGCATTGTTAGTATCAAGACTTCTGTCTCCAGTGGAAAAAAAAAAAATCAATGCTTCAAAAATCTATTGAGTAGTTTATGCCAGAAGCGTTTCACCTTTATTTATAAACATTAAGCATCATTTAAGAATACAAATACAGCTGGGCTCTGGTGGCCACACCTGTAATCCTAGCTACTCAGAAGGCTGAGATCTGAGGAACACGGTTCAAAGTCAGCCTGGAAGGCCAGAAGTGGAGCTGTAGCTCAAGCAGTAGCACGCTTGCCTAGAGGGGAATAGCACAGGGACAGTGAGTGGCCAGGACAGAGTTCAAGCCCCATGTCCAACTGAAAAAAAAATCTTACAAATACAAAATTATCAAACCACAATATGTTTATAAATACAAACAATATATGAATAGTCTATTATAAAATAATGCTATTTACAAACACTAGAATTTGTCTACCTTTCTTTCTGCTTAAGTAAAGTCAAGGGAAGAGAAAATATTTTGATTCAGATTATATTATCCCAAATTAATTTCACTGAATTTATTTTCTTAAATCATATATGACCTGTTTTTAAAGGTAATAGGAAAATAGTTTACCTGAAACAAATGCTAGTGATCCCAGAAACCTAGGTTCAATTTATCCTTAATAACATGCTCTACCATCAGAGAAGTTAAGCAAACTGTTACAGTCACAGAAAGAACAAAGTCATAAATCAATACAGTTGCCAAATACATTGCTGAGGACTTTCCAAGCAAGATTTGTTTTCCATCAGTTTTAGTTTCTGGGATATCATCTTAACTTGTCTTCAAATCACGTTGTGGATGCTGTTTAAACTATCTTGCATAATGTTTTCTTGATTGTGTTGGATGTTGGATTCATCTCTGCCATTTAAAGATATTTAACAAATATTAAGTCTGCTCTCCTGGACTTTCTTACACTAGGCATTAAACTCACAGATTTCATGCAGTTTGTAGGTTAAACTATGTAAGAGTAAACTAACACCAATCCTCTCTTCACTCATATCTATATACCATCTTTGCTCCGCACCCTCTTTCTTCTTTCGCTGAGGAGTGTTACTGAAGGGGTATAAGAGAAAGGCGTCATCCATATACACTTCTGGTTATTTTGACCATTAAGATCAATTTTGAAAAGATGCATGGATCTATGAGAAAAATGTAGGCCATGGTAATCGCTTCTGATAGAATCTAAGAGTTTAAATATTTTTCCATCATTTTATTGTATATATACTTTTGGGTTGACTTCTCTGGGTATTTACAGAATTATAAATCTCATAGACAGCTTCTTAACTTCATCCCTCCCATTTTCCCCTTTTTCTATAGTTATGTATGATTTTCAATAGTTAAATAAAAGCCATGAAATTTCCTTAACAATAGTATTACTTTACTTGTTCCCATATATACCATGATTTTTTTTAAATAGCTTATAAATGTGACTTTCCTTTATATACATTGTACATTCAGGCTTCTTAATCTTCAGCATTTTTATCAAAACGAGTAGGTGAATTCTCTTCAGAATTTCTGATTCTTTTCAGCTGATAATCCCTTTTTTTTTCTCAAAGAAATCCATATTAAAAGTGTTTTTTCTCTGGGTTATTTTTTTTATTATTTTTTTGTCTGTCATGGGCCTTGAACTCTGGTCCTGGGCGCTGTCCTCAGCTTTTCAGCTCAAGGGGAGCGCTCTACCATTTGAGCAACAGCACCACTTCCGGTTTTCTGGTGGTTTATCAGAGATAAGAATTTCATGGACTATCCTTGCTGGGGCTGGCTTTGAACCGCGATCGTCAGATCTCAGGCTCCTGAGTAGCTAGGGTTACAGACATGAGCCACCAATGCCTGGCAAAAGTGTTTTTATTACATGAGGCAGTGATTGCATTTCTTATTCTCAGCTTCATAACTACTGGAAAAGTCGGGTGGATTGAACAGGATTGTAAAAATAAAGAGATGTACCTGTATATCTACTTATCCATCTATCTAATACTTTTTAAATTTATTTTAGTCTAGTATGTAAGAAACAATTTACCAAATGACACCTTAGACTTGTAGGTCAAAAATTGATATTGTTTCTTTAGCTATACAATAAGTAGCATTTAATTCATATTACAATAAACTATAAACTATGATTTAAAATTGATTAAATGGATGAAATTTTCTACTTTATCTGTGGTATTGGATACCAAGTGAGTTTTCAAAAAATCTCTTAACAAACTTCCAGTAGCATAATGTTGAATAGTATGAGTAAGGGTCTGGGTTTGGTCATAAGAATCACAAATAATAGAGACCTAAAAGGCCATATATGCCTTCCAATGTGGATGTATATTTTATGCTACTCATAGAATATTTGATTTGGATATCTGTAGTTGACTTACTCATGATCATTTTAAGTTAGCTTTGAACACCAAGGCTAAGAGTTGAGGATCATACTGTTTCAAGGTTTCCTGATTATAAGCATGTCAGTATTCACCAAAACCTTCTCTTCACAACTTTTCCATACAGCAGCAGGTCAGGATCTTTCCATGCATGGAAATACCCATACTTCCCATGCAGTGCTGGCAATCAGTAAGCAAATGAACTCAACTAAGAGCCCTGAAATGAAAAGCTATTTTAAGTCCGATGAACAAAATAAGCACTGACTTCTGAAAACTTAAAATAAGGCAAACAGAAAATCTGTAGCTTTCATGTTTCAGCATTATTCATGGATATGAAAATATTGATATTTACACAAACCTCAATAGAAGAGAAAGAGTTGTACATCAGTCAAGTAAGATACCTTCTTTATCTAATGTGGGGCTCACCAAATCTGTATCGTTTTATTAGAACATGCAATTTCTCATGCCAAGTTTTAATTAAGACTTAAATATTTGAAGAACTGGTGATAATACTGTCTCGAATAAAGAATTTACCAGTCTTGGGATCAATAGAGAAGTAAGGTTGTCCCTGGAGAATGCTGTACACCACGCGGGCACTGTTTCCATAGGTTGGGTCATCCGCGTCTGTGGCCTTGACCTGGAGGACATAGGCACCTGCAAAAGAAGATGTTGAAACTGACTGTTTGCTTTTAAAGAATTCAGTCTGTTATCTGCCAGATGCCATTTTCCTTTGGAAGTTAGCATTCTCAGGGACATCATGAATATTTTTCCATGGAAGATAATTCAATCATTTTACTCAAAATATGGTCAAGATGAACCAATTAATTTGGACCTAGTGTTCAGGATTGGTAAGAATGTGGAAATGGGAATCCTGAAAAGTCGCCAGTGGGAATTAAATAAAAACAACCATTATGGAATGTAATATGGAAGATCCTCTAAAATTAAAAATAGAAGCATTATCTGATCTAGCAATCAACTCTTGGGGCTATATCCAATGAAGTGAAAACTATATGTTGAAAAGACATCCATGTGCCCTTGAACATTACAGGATTTTTTTCAATATGGAAGACATTGAAACAATAGAGGTATCCATTGGCTAATAGATAAATGAAATAAAGTAGCCACATTCAGTGTCAATCTATTCAGTTTCTTGATAAGATGGGATCTTGAAAACAGAGACCACTACAAAACCAACACAGAGAACACAGGTACTTGTTGGTCTCGCACATACATAAAATCTGAAACCGTGGACCTTAGAGAAGTTAGCAATTTCGTTGCCCACAAAGCCTGAGAAAGTAGTGGAAGAAAGAGAGGGAAATGATGATCAATGGCACAGAGCAAGAAGTTCTGGTGTGCGACTGCACAGTAAGGCGACGTTAGATAACAATAAAGTGCTGTAGATTTGAAAGTGCTGGAAGAAAGGAATTTGAAAACTCTGAAATAAAGAACTGATAAGACTTTGGCTGGAATGTGCAAGGGATGGTGGTAACTCATCTCCCACGGTCATGTGCGAGTGTGTATAGTAACACACGACCTGAGCCCGAAGCAAGGTTTGAAGCAAATGGCTGAGAAATCCGGAGGCTGGCAAGGGGAGTGGGAGTAAGTAAACTAGGGGCTTGCTGGCATTGTGGGAGCTGCCAGGGAAGATGACTTAATGCACAGATTTGGCTTGCGTGGTGTTAAATATTTGGTGCTGTTACAGAGAAAACAGGAGGAGCAGAAGATAACCTCAACAGAGTAGCATCTGAAAGCTCAACAGGGATGTAATATGAATGTCAAGGTGACCTTCAAAGGGCGGCACAAGGTGGACTGGCAAGACTAACACTTAGCAGCCTCCACGAACTCTATGACTGGGAACACACACAAGACTCCTTGTTCCAACCGTCCCCTGAAGATTTTGGCAACTCTTTAATGGAAGGAACTTCAGGAGTCTTTCGGATTAATTACTGAGTCGATGTGGAGGTGCGTGCACTCTCCTTCCTATAACTGCTTTGATAAAATGGAGGATGTGATTTATGGTGATGAAGACCATCGGTGGTTCACCAGAATGGATACTCTTTCTTGGTGAGTGGAAGCAGGAAATCTCTGGTGGCACCCTCCATAATGGGACTCTCTACCATTAGGAGATGAACCTTGCACTTTTCCTCTGTTCCTACTCCATGAACTGAAGAACCACTTGCTCCCAGACTCAGGTTATGCTTATTGTCAATATTCTATCATCAAGCATGTTTCTTTAATGCTGCCTACTTTCCAAAGAGAAGATGAGAATAAAACCTAGTTGAAAAACAAAGAAATGATAAATATGCGACACAAATATTCCACTAGATTTTAACATAGCAAGATACGTGTACAAACTGAGGGCATGGACAGTTTTAAAATAATGGAAATGATAAAGTTTTTAGTGCAAATTACATGTATTTAAATATGAGTAATTGAAAAGTGATGTTCATTTCCAGTAGGTAGCTTATGGAACTGAAAGTCATCACCATATCTTTTTATTGATTTGTACACCAAAGAAAGCCCATCTACATTAGCTCATCTGCTTACTGAAGATGCTCTAATTCCATGATTAGAATATCAATAGTGAAGCTAAAAGGGTTTAGAGGATTTCTGGACTTGAGATGCTGTTAAGTGATTTGCAATTGCAATTTAAAAATCAACAAGGACATACTAACATTAGGAAGCCTTTAATTAGAGAAACAATATCGGAGAAATGGAAACTAACTACAATGACCTACAGTTACAGAGAACCCCACAATCTCAAAGCTAAATTATCTTCATTTTATTCACACAGGAAAATACTTTAAAAATTCAGATTGTGCATAGGGTTTCTCTTCTCTGATACTTAGGCATTTCTGTGTGTATTTAAGGAAATGAAAAGATTTTTCTCTTTTTTTCTCATCTACATGTCTGGACATATAAAACTGTTTTTAAGATCTATGTAAGTATTCCCTTCGAATTGGACATCATAAAAATGAGAGGTATCATAACTTTTAACGAATGCAGAGGTATGTTGATGACAGGATTTTCTACCAAGCATAATTTTATGCTTAATGAAGATTTCTTTGTGTACATATTCCTGTGTATGTCTGGTGTGGCTCCTAGGGACTGAACCCAGATTCTATTGACTTTTCCCTGATTTTGCTGAAAGCTAGTGCTCTTTCACTTGAGCCATGGGTTCTCTTCTGTCACTTTGGTGGTTTATTGGAGAAAAGTGTCTCATAGACTTTCCTGCCTAGGCTGGCTTTTAAGTTCAATTCTCAGACCCCAGCCTGTCTATAGGATAACAGTCTTGAGCCACCAATGCCTGGCTTCCTATATTGTGTTACACATCTACAGATATGATCACATAAGATGACATTAGGCGAAATGAACCTCAAGATAGGCACACAGGTTATAACAAATAAGGGAAACCATGAGACCTATGTTTCTTTGGGCCTGGATTACTTCACTTAATATAATTTTTACCAAGTCTTTCCATTTCCTAACAAGTGGGGCAATGTCATTCTTTCTAATGGAGGCATAGAATTCCATTGTGTATATATACCACATTTTCTTGATCCATTCATCTACTGAGGGGCATCTGGGTTGGTTCCATATCTTAGCTATGGTAAATAATGCTGCAATAACTATAGTTGTGCTGGCAGCTTTAGTGTGGTCTTGTTTGGGATAATTGGATAAATGAAGGTGAAATGAACCCCAAAATAAGGATTCAATTTTTTTTCTTTCATGAGATTGTTTCTAACATATTGATAAGATATTTCTTTGTTGCTTTGTATGTCCCTCCCCCATGGTTTAACCTCTGCTTTCCCTGTATTTGATGTTGGTATAATTTGTGGAGGGGAAGGGGAAAAACAAATCATTTAAACAGGGATACAGGTGGACCCATTGCAACAATGAGATGTACAAGTCATTAAGTGGAAAAAGGAACTTTACAACTTTGGCAGGGAGGGGAGGCTGGTTGGGGGCAGGGAGATCGGAAGGGATAGGAAGGGGAAACAAAGGAGGAGGTAACAATGCTTGAGAAGAAATGTACTCATTATCTTGTCCATGGAATTGTAACCCCTCTGTACAGTATTTTTACAATAAAAAATGCAAAAAAGAGAAATGTACTCGTTACCTTGCTTATGTAACTGTAACCCATCTGTACAGTATTTTCACAACAAAAATCTTAATCTTATTAAAAAGAAGAAACTTGAGTGATACACTAATACCATTTTCAGGTAAAATTCTGAAAGAAAAGTGAAATTAGTCACATTTAAAAATGTTCATTAATTACATAAAGGAGACATTAATCATACAGAAATGTAAAATATCACCAATTACGAAGGGCTATATATTATAACTCAAAATTTGCCTCTGGAATCTAAGTGCTTACTTTCAATTCAGTCTTTCCCTGCAGCCCTGCTCTAAGCTCTCATGAAAATTTATCTGTTCACTTACCTCATTAGCTAAACAAGTGAGAAATTACCCATTTTTTGTAGTGTGAAGTGAGTTAATATTTACAAAGAATTTACAATGGAGTTTTACTTGCATATGTGATGCATAGGTGTGTGGAATTTTTTTTTTAGTGAATACACCTCATTTCACTCCTTTTGTATCACACATAGGGTGACAATTCCAAAAAGTTTAACATTTGCATGAGTCCTGCTCTCATTCCCAACCCGTTCAGTATCCAAATGTGAATTTGATGTTTACCTACTTCCTGTCCATTTAGAAAATGGTGATATGATGACGCATTGCAAGATATGGTCAATCACAAAAATTACAATATATTGATTCTGAATTGCTTTCAGACCCAGAAATGATTAGAACATCCAAACTGGAGTAAAAAAAGACATCTGTACTAAAAAATTCCCAGAAAAGAAGTTTTGCCCACTTAGGTGTCAGTCAGACAATTAGCTTTCCTTCACTTTTTTATCACAAACCTGTTCTACCTGAGTGAAGCATAGCACCGGGACCTTAATGTGAGAACAACCTCAAATTCCTTATTCAGTCCAAGTAACCACAGCACTCTCAGATTATAGAACTCTCCTTTAAGATATGCTCTAAATATTTTAAACTATACATATTTACACCCTGTGATTCAAACTTATGCTTATGGATAAGTGATTCCATTTTTATGAGCACTTTGTCGCTCAGTTGTGTGCCAAGAATTTTATCCCTTGAATACTAATACAAATGCTGATATGTGTGTCCAGTAACAAGCACTAAACTCCAGCAGAGATAGCTCAATGAGTCTTCCTTTATGTGCCATGTGGAAGTTATTGTCACAGATGTTCCCGTGAAATCCCACAGATGATATGATAAAATGAGTAGGATATATTCATTCAGTGGCTTTTAACTGCAATTCAATAAATGTTGACATTTTCTACTCTGTAGATTGCATTTTGTTCAAGTGTATTTAGCAAAGTGGTAAGGACCTACTGAGGTAATTAGAACTTTTAAAATATGCAATCTACATGCAAAACATTATTTGGATTTGAGTAGATGACTGTACCATATTATAATGCAGATCTACTCCTTACTAATGCATCTATGATCTATCTATCTATCTATCCATCTGTCTGTCTATCTCTCTATAATTCATCATATAAATGATGTTGATTTTTCTATCAGGAAACTTGTTTAGATATAATAGATATGGGTTCACAGTTAAATCAGCACAGCTATTTTCTCCCAACCTTGCATCTGTGGAGAGCAAAATTCAGGCAAGACATAAATATATACCAAAATATATATCAAAAATGTAGGCATCCACTTTCAATTGGCCAAAATCTGTTCATCTGCAGAGTGAGAATCCCATTGATAAGAACTGCTTAAGGACTTAGTTCAAGGCATTAACATCTGAAGAAATCAGAGCTAAGATATAGAGAATTCTCCTTTGCTGTAGACAGTTGTGTGCAGATGTCTGGTAAATGTACAATGATTTCTACAATATTGGGAAAATTTGACTGAAGATAATCTCCCTGAGAAACCACATGGAGAGGAAATGCACAGACTTGATTAAACCCACACTATGCTCAAACTCTAGTAATTTCTTTGATTTATTGCCATAAATTCAGCTTTGTATGCTATTTTAAAACTACAAGTTTGACTGCAGTTTTCCTATTACTTCTAAATTAGCACTTAAACTCTCTTAGCCTGGTTACATTAAATCTCTAATGCACGAATAAAAAGCATGTCACCGAATTCATGAATGAATCAATTCTGAAAAAATGATATAAGTTGCTAATCATAAAAACTGGCACATAGAAAACAACCATCTCTGGGCAGAGATTCTTTGTAAATCTGAGGCAAAATTACATCTAAATTTTGTTTTCCAAAATCACTTGACTGTTAGTATACTTGAATATTTTTCATATAGGTTTCTGGATATTGTACTGCTGTGACCTAATAATACAAGAGAATAGTTATAGGTACTAGGAACACAGAGGCTGTTCATAAATTTTTATGTCTAAATTTCATTCAGCTGTGACAAATGCTATGTTTGAAATTTGTTTTACCCAGTGTTGAACCAATAATAGAACCTGGTCACTGGAAGTTGGGAATAATAACCTGAGTCTCATATTTTATTTATTTTGTAAAAGTATAGCTCTTCTCTTGGTAGCTTTGGAACATCCTGTAATCCATGGCTACAAACTCCTGGAGGGCTAGGTTTTCCATTGTCACCAGTAGTCTCTTTTCACCACAAATCAACTGTGTGCCTGAGTCAGTTATTCATTCTGCGTCTCACTGTTATCATATGTACATGGATAAAATGATCATGCAGGTAGAGAGCTATAAGTTTAACATGAGTAAGATCCTTTGTACAATTAATTTAGTGTAACAACAGTTTCCTATTTTTTAAAGAATGGGAGATCATTGATGTTTATTAAGTTTTATAAAATATTACATTAAATAATTTTTATAGATCACTTTTTTCCTGAAATGGTGGATAAATGTAATTATAACAATCTGTGTGTGTGTGTGTGTGTGTGTGTGTGTGTGTGAGAGAGAGAGAGAGAGAGAGAGAGAGAGAGAGAGAGAGAGAGAGAGAGAAGGGCAGGGAGAGAGGGAGGGAGAGAGAACTGAACTGAACTAGCAAACCTGAGGGGATGGATGATAGGTACAGGGGAGGAGGATGAAAGGGATGGCCCTGGCCAAAATGTGTTTTATATGTAAATAGGCCTGTTACAGGAAACCTCTCTGAATAATTATCTGAAGATAATAAACATGTTTTTAAATGAAAATTTAAAAAGGAGAAAATAAATATAACTTGCTCCTAGTTTCTTCCCTGAGTCACCTTCAGTCAGCCCCTGCCACTGACAGTCCTGTGGGGAACTCCTCTCTCCCTTCCTCAGCCCATCCTAATGCGCCCTCAGATCCTGACCATTCTGTCTTGCTCTGAAAAGCCTGGTCCTCTCACTGGAGCTTTGGGGACCACATTACATTCTTTAGCTCTTCATTACTGCTCCTGATTACATGAACTTTTCTCCCAACAGAAAAAAATTATATTTCTTCCATCCATCCCCTATACATTACCTACATCAGTCTTTGAGAAATGTGCATTCCATTTTGCCCATGGCACTATAACTATGAATCACACTTTCTCTGTATTTCCGTTCATCTCACTTCACACCACCTAGCTGTTGCCTCAGATATAAAAGTGTCTCCAACCACAGTGATTCTTCAGGTTCATGCTGGTATGCAAGTCAGAAAGTTCGTGTTTCACCCATTTTAAAGATGAGCATCATTTCCTCTTTCAGAAACTCACTACCATGTTTCAGTGTGTTTCTGTTTTTTCTACTCTCTCTTCCAGATCTCTGCAACTGACCCTTAGAAGCTGATACTTTTTTTTCTCTTTAGAATTCAAGAATCTACCTTTCCCTGGTTAGTGGATAATTCATGCATGTCTGCGGAATAGGTTAATAATCTAACATAATTGTATTTGGGGTCAGCTGATATTATAAATTTCAATGAAACAATAGGTAATGTGATTCAGCCACAAGACTCAATACTCAGACCTGTCTTTTCTATCTCATGTATTAAAATAAAAAATCAAAGGAACAGCTATAAATCAAAACTTGTTGAGAACTCTAAAGAGTGGTGGCAAAATATAGAAGAAATTTCCAGTGATATTGACTCATTTTCATAATCCTAGTTATTCAGGAAGCTGAGATCTGAGGTCCATGGTCCAAGGCCAGTGTTATTGGCTCACCTTGGTAATCTTAGTTATTCAAGAAGCTGAGATCTGAGGCCCATAGTCCAAGGCCAGCTCACACAGGAACGTCCAGGAGATTCTTATCTCCCATCACCCAACAGAAATGCCAGAAGTAGAGCTATGCTTCAAGTGGTAGAGTGCTAGCCTTGAGTATAAAAGCCCCCAAACAGTGTCCAGTCCCTGAACTCAGTCCCCAGGCCAAGCATGCGCGCACGCGCGCACACACACACACACACACACAATATCAATCAATCAATCAATCACTTATCAATAGCCCAATACCTGGTAAGTCTATTAAAGAGTCAACAATTTTACTTCTAATCATCAGAAATAGAATACATTACCAGAAAGATTAGATGTGAGTGTTCTTTAAGGGTAAATAGTAGGAGGGCTAAAGGAGACATAGGTGGCATGAATATGATCAATGTATTTTTGTACATGTATGACAGTGTAATTATGAATCAAAAATAAGAATTGTTTTTAAAAAGAGAGATAAGGAATAGTATTATAGGAGATATTCTATCACAGTATAAGCGTGGGGGAAATAACACAATTAAAATCCTTTGTAGAACTAATGTATTCCAATAAAAAAATTAAAGTCTAGAAGTTCAGTGTAGTGTACATCAGCTAGACTGTTGATTGTTTATCAGCTTCAAAGACATAATGAGACCACTTCTCTTTGCAACACATGCCAAATAAATTGTGTTTGGCTACAAGCACCAATGACGGTATACAATCTCTTTTAAATCATCTTAGCTAATAGTCAACCGTGTTACTTGTACATAAAGAATGTACAAGATGCTATGTCAAAAAAGTTGAAATAATGTTAACAGTTTGCTTTCTTGGGTTACTATGGCTAAGTACCACCTTTAAACAGGCTGAGGTTTGATGTAATAACTTCCACAAAGAACAATCCGAGACTTTCCTTTTGTTTCTACCAGATATGTTATATCTTGACCAAGACCACTGTTCATAATGGCTACAAAAAATACTTTTACTATATTTCATAGCTTTTCTGATCCAATCTCCTTATGTGAAAAAATTTCTTCATCATGAACTGCAAGACTTGTAAGAGATAACTTCAGGTTCTCCTGTGTTGAAATGTATCATGAATCTATCCAAGAGACCAATTGTATTCATAGTTGAGTTTTAAAATTAAAGGTTGATGGGTTTAAGTATCTTGATTTCATATAAATTTTCATTTCACCCAATGAATTTCCTCATGAATGGTATCTAAAATTTAGATCTGGGTTATGAGCTCATCATTCATTGATGAATAATATAATGACTAACCAGTAACCATTATTTTTTTCTATTTTTTATTATCACCATAATTTTAGAAGAATGGAATCAGTTTCAAAACTCACTGAAAAAATTATCTTACCAATATATTAGAGAACCATATTTTGCTTATTAAAACCTTTGAACATTAAAAAAGTATTGCTTAAGTGATGAACAGGAGGGATTACAGTTATAGAAGTAAGATAGAGAGTAAATTTCTTTTTAAACACTGTTACCCTTCCTTCCTTTTCTCTCGTTTACTCCTCCCCACCTGATCCCTCAAGTTGTAATGTTCATTTCCAACATAGCATCTAGAGAGTGTCATTGTTGCATTAGTTCATCCTTTGTCCTGTTCTTTCTCCTATTCCCTTTACCTTCCATTGATCTGGTAAAAGACAAAGTTTACAGAAATATAATACTGAAAAAATTGAAATTACTGCATACAGAACATAATGAGAACTTTCTGTTTCCAATTCTTGGAGTTCATTTATATATACTTCATTATATATGGTCTTCTGCACGTATTAATTTTTCTATTGTGATCCCCTGATAAGAATGTGATAGATATAGTTATTACAAATGAGACAAACCATGAAACCTATATTATTTGGGCCTGGCTTACTTCGCTCAATATACTTTTTTCCAGCTCTTTCCATTTCCTTACAAATGAGACAATGCCATTTTTTTCTGATGAAAGCATAGAATTAGTATATATATATATATATATATATATATATACATGTATATATACATACATACATGTATATATACATGTATATATATATACATGTATATATATATATACATATACATACCACATCTTCTTGATCCATTCATCTTCATCGTAATATATGAAAAATAAAAATGATGATGCTACTAAACAATAAAGGTAATTCATAATACATGGAACAACATAATAGCGAAGTGGATAGTATTGGAAGTACTTTCTGTTACTTTCATAAATAAGATTTATTTATTTATTTATTTTATTCTTTTATTTATTCCTTTATTCATTTATTTATTTTTTGCTGGTACTGAGATTGAACTTAGGGCATGGGCACTGTCCCTGAACCTCTTTGTGCTCAACACTATTGCTTTGTCCTAAAACTTGAGCTAGAGTGCCACTTCTGGTTTTTTTTTTGAGTAGTTTATTGGAGATAAGTGTCTCCTGGTCTTTTCTACCCAGGTTAGATTCCAACTGGGATCTTCAGATCTCAGCAACTGAGTATGTAAGAATACAGGTGTGAGATACCAATGCCCAGTTTTATCTTAAGGCTAGTTCTAGTGTTTGATAACCTAAAATAGAAAACCTCAAGTTTTATTTTTCTGTCAACATACAACAATTTCTGCTATTTTCCCAAAGTAAAATTGTATTTCTTAATTAATTATTCCATTAGTTATCTTTAAGTTTCTCTCATTAGGCTCAAATATTTTTCAATATTTTGCTCAGTATAGTTTTCTAGGAAATGTTTTATTACATATAGTATTTTTAAAAGCTTTCAATGTGTAAGCCAACAATTAAATATAGTGAGATTAGGAGATAAAAGGAGATTATAAATCTACGGGAGAGTGAATTATAGCTTGATGCAGTTACCCATGAATTTGTTTTATGGCTCAGCTGAACAGACAGAAAGAGAGAGCTAATGAAAAGTAGTAACATTGGAAAATTATGGTGCTGAGTAGGAGAGGATTCAGAATATTAAACTCACAAATTCAACTCCAATTTGATTTAAAAGTAGATTGAAATTTTGGTGAAGGGCAATTTTGCCCAGTACGTTTGCAAATTATTGATAAAGGCCATTTTTTAAAAAGTCTATGAGAACTTAAGTTTCAGCAAAGACTTTGAAGTCCTTTTTTATACTCATTTAGGAGCTAGTCAGAAATGCATGCACAAATTTAAGGTCTGTAATGAATATTTCTACTGAGGTTCAGTCCTATGTTCTTAACTCTCTTTTTGGAGCACTGAATTGTGCTCACATTCAGGCAAAGCTGCCATGCCTTTGAAATTTTGGATAACACTTTGGGTACTTTTAATATTGTGGGTAGCAATCTGATACATTCCATAAATCCTAACTGAGGACTAACGATGACTCCAGCCACATTGTACACCCTATAATCCATCTTAAGCTAGATCAATACCGATGCTGAGGTTTCCTTCGCAGTCATTTTGTAGAGAGTATTGGCTTCCTTTCATGAGAGTGACTCCTGGGATCCCAGAAGTGGGCTCTGCTCTCTGCAATGTCTCAGCCTAAGCTGAGATTTGTGTGTTATGGAGAACTGGCTAGCAAGGAATGGTTCTAAGTGCAATAATTTCTATGTTATCCTATTTCATTTTTCTTTCGGCCATGGTGTTTGTTAACCACAGATATACACTCCCCATGAACTAATAAAATATGGAGCCCCTGTGGTCCCAAACATTCAATACTTTTCATAGTAGAGAAAAAACCAATATAGATAGAGGGCCTAAGTGATACAGTCCTGAGAGTGGGCTTTTGCACTGAAATGCAAACATTGCTCTCCCTCAGTTCCCAGAAGACAGCAACAAGGGAACCTGCACTGTCTTCCTGTAATTAGCTCTAAAGGTGCATGTTAGTATCATGGAGCTTCTTGAGATGTCTTCTGGAGGTCAAGGAGAAGTTTTATCTTAATTCTTCCTTAAAATTTCAATCTTAAGGCATCTGTGAAGTGGAATAGTTGCAAGCAGCTGATACTGCTTGAGCATATGACTGTCTCATACACACTGACAGTACAAGACACTCTACCAGGTAAACCCAAAATATAAAGAAAGAGAAGAGGGAGGGAATAGTAGGGGTACAATTAATGTATATAGCTTCTACACCATTTCAGCATTGCAAAATATATTTGGTAATATTGTATTTAATGCTGAAATCTGTGCATCCTTGATAATTCACACCATTGTTCTTTCCTTCATTTTTCTTTCTTTTTCTTTTTGGCAGTGATTTAGTGTGAATTCATTATTCAGTAGTGATTGCTAGGGTAGGTATTCTACTACCTGAGCCATACTTCCAGCTTATATTTTTTTCTATTTTGCTTTAGTTGTTTTTCAAATAGAACCTAGATTTTTTTAATAACCTCACCCACCTTAGACTGTGTTCAGCTTGGAAAGTTAGGACTGAGTTGTTCTTACTAAGATTCTCCTGAAATCATAAATGGGAAACTCCATACATTTTGGCACTCTACCACTAAGCAGCATTCCCAACCTGATGAACAATATATATTTTTGTTTGTTTTTCTATTTTTTCAACTACATGAAAAAACACCATCCATCATTTCTTTTTATTTGCTTAAGTTTATCATCATTTCAACATTTTACTTTTCCTTACATTAAATCATTGCTAGTAGATCTAAATATTAATAGGGGATTTTTAATTAGCCCAGTATTTAGAAAGTGCCTGTGAAAGCTGTATGTGCTGGTGGCTCATGGCTAGCTACTCAGGAGCTGAAATCTGATAATCATGATTCAAAGCTAACCCAGGAAGAAAAGTCTTTGAGACATTTATCTCCAAATAAACACCAAAAATGCCAGAAGTAAATATGTGGCTCAAGTGGTGGAGCACTAGCCTTGAGCAAACATGTTCAGGGACAGTGACCAGGTTCTGAGTTTAGGGCACAAAAATAAAATATTAAAAAAATTAAAAAGAAAATACATAATAAATTTCAAAACAATTTTTGAAGACACATAAGAAATAGATTATATAATATTATCTTCTAAGGCCTTATAACCATTTCAATTCATATGCTTAAATTGTGTTTAGATACATTCTGATACTAACAAATTTACGATAAATAATAAATGTCTTACTCAAAACAAAAAACATATGTATAAAGTTACGTCAAACCCATATGTTTAGTATTGAATTATAAAGCATTGTCCATGTTTCTGTGTTGCATTTTCACCACCAGACAGTTATTATCAGCGGAATTACTGTTTGTGCCATAATAAATTGGGCATAGATACATCATACTAATTCTCCCATTACTGGAAATCAGATTTTGTCAGAACTTATTGTCATGTCAAGATGTTCATGATGTATATGTAATTGGTTTTATCACTACAACCTCACATAAACGCACACAGAAGGCAATATGAAACAATTGTAGAATATGTAATGTTCTACTATTATCTTATCAATGTTTCAAAGTGGCTTTTTAATGGAAGAAATAGATTTTTTTAAACCAGACATATATAGGTTGCATTCATGTCATAATTTGGCTCCCATCTTGTTCCTTTTATAGTACAATTACTACAATCTTTAACTCTTTAGAGGCTCGTGTTGAGTTAGGACTAGTTTTCTCATTTATCTGTTTGCTTGCTTTTTCTACTAGAGTTTTTCTCAACTGTATGTTGATCTTTGATTCTTTTAAGAAGCACTAATAAACCCCTTTTAGATATCCTTGTGAGTGGGTGGCTACAACTTGTGTGTTTAGGACAAAGCCTTCAAACCAGTTTTGTGATAGAATACATACATTGTGCTGGATGGAGGTAGGGTTTGTTAAGAGCTTAATTGTTCTCCAGAGGGACTTATTATTTGAGTCAGTAGCCTAGATCATATTCCTTCAGTGGGTTATGAAAATTTTCTTACAGTCAATAAATGTTAGCATAGTAGAGGATCAGTGTTTTATTAATTTAAATATGTGATTGAAGTCAAAGACTCTGCCATTAGCTCAGGCCTGTAATCCCAGCTATTTCAGAGGGTGAGATCTAAGGATGGGCAAGGAAAGCCATGAGATTCTTATCTCCAACTAACCCACAAAGAACAGTGAATGGAGCAGGACTTATGTGGTAAAGTACAAACCTCCATCAAAGAAACTCATAGACAATGTCATGGCCCTTTGTTCAAGCCTAAGAACACACACACACACACACACACACACACACACACACACACACACACACACACACACACACACACTCCAAACCCCTGAACCAAATAGCGTCTAAGGACAAGAAGAAAAGATAGTGTGTGTGTTACTGCAGGCAGAGTTGTAATTCAGGACAGGAGACCCATAGTTTCTGACACATGCCTATCAGCAGTGACAGCACAGCAGCCATGGCCTACATCTGTGAAGACAGGCCAGCATTGCCTTTGTGGTTATCTTAAATCAGTATATATGTTACCAATAAAGTGCTAGGAGCCTGTACGCTTAATACAAATTTTACAGACAAAATATGAAGAAAACATTTTATGGAAAGAAGCCTTTTTCCAATCCATGTATTCACATGTGTGCCACATTGAGAAAACCAGCTTCTCACACCATTGACATCATTCAGAGATAGCAAACCCAGGAAGACATAATCTCCAGCTGCTTTATATCCTAGATATCTTGAAATTATGAGTTTTTCTTCTCTTTTATCTTTGCGGAATGTGGAAGCAACTATCTTCCCTAAAAGCAGTACTACTGATTTTCAATACAGATGAGAATGAACAGCTCCCTTTGATTAAAATACTCTCTGTATTACTCTTGGGAGCCAGAGCTGGTTTTTTTTCTTAACATGTAAGTTACTCCTCACTTTGGGAATTTGATTTCTTTTGCCTATGGAATCAGGTGAAGCCTCAGTTGTTCAAGGCACTCTTCTTACAACTATTTTTGTTTCATACAATATCAATTGCCATGCTTAGTTATAAGTTGCAGAAATATGGGAAGCAAGTTTAAATGACTGATAACCAAAGAAATCAAGTGCTTAAGAGAATATCCTATATTTTCCATTCACAAAGTATAGGAAGGATGGCCACATGGATTACAAGTGTATAGCACATGGATTTCTCTCTTTTTTTAGCACCTAAATATCTACTAGAATTTAGTTGCTTATGTTTATTTGTCTCCGTCACTTTAATGACCTCACCACTCAGCACAGTGGCTGTCACAGTATTTAGTGTTTAGTTTCAGTGAAATGTACTTTATGATTCGCAATGTGATATCTCTCTTCAATCCTATAAATGTGTGAAGTCAATTAGCTAGCAAGGAGAAAAAAGTAAAATGGATGGCAGCTATTTTCAGGTATTTTGGTTAAGATATAATTATAGTTGGTGTATATGCCCTATGATTTCCTTATCCAAGTTAAATAGAGGTGTAAAATAATTACATGCTTTCCATACACTTTACTATAATTGTAAGTTAATTAGTATGGGTAGGTCTATACTTATTAAGATATTGAGGTAGGGTCTACATTAATTGAGATACATTACATATATGCAGTAGACATGTAATGTTCTTACAAATATAGTTTTCAATGTTCAATAAAGAAGATGTACAAAGCAGTACTGAAATAGAAGAAAAACTTCACTACCCACATTCCTACAGTGCAACCCAGAGTAGAGCTGGATAGCATGGACAATTAGAGAGACACAGTAATAGTTACTAAAGTTCCTTTTATATGGTTTCTTTACATACAACCCATTTCTTTCAAACCCTAGTCAGCCCGATCTTCTAATTGAATCTTCTATGTGTGACTGGATGTGGATGTGGCCGGTGTGCCAGAAGTGTGTCTTCAAGTGAGACACAAAAGATTTTACAAGCAAGTCAATACACCATTGTTACAGTTTTTATCTTTAGTTAATTATCCTCAATAAATGGACCTTATCAGTGATTTGAAAATAAGTTGTGGGCTATGTGGCTATGTGGTCGAATCATATCAAAACTTCTTTTTGAAAGGAAGACAGGGAGGAAGAAAATACAATTGAGTGTCCAAGGACAGATTAAAACTGGGAGTAGTATCTCAGGCTTGTAATCACAGGAGGCTGGAATCTAAGGAGGCTGAGACCTGAGGATTATAGTTCAAAGCCAGCCCGGGCAGGAAAGTCCATGACTCTTTTGTTTTTCCATATATATTTTTTATTGTGAAAATACTCTAGAGAGGGATTACAGTTACATGAGTAGGGTAATCAATATATTTCCTATTAAGCATTGTTACCTCCTCCTTTGTTTTTCCCCTATCATCCCTTCCCTCGCCACTTCCCCAACTCCTCCCTCCCCCATTTTTGTCCCTATCTTGAGGTTCATTCCACTTAACATCATTTTATATGCTCATATGTACATCACTTTTGAACTTTTTTGCTTGTCCTAGACATACACTAGTTATTGAAAATAAGGAAAACCATGGGGCCTGTGTTTGTTTGGGCTGGGCTTACTTAACTTATTTAACTAGAATTTTTTCCAAGTCTTTCCATTTCTTAACAGATGGACCAATACCATTCTTTCTAATGGAGGCATAGAATTCCATTGTATCTATCTATCTATCTATCTATCATCCATTCATCTGGGTGGTTCCATATCTTAGCTATGGTAAATAATTCTGTGATAAACATGATTGTGCTGTAGCTTTGGTATGACCTTTAGTGATAGTTTGAGTAAATGCCTCAAAGAGGGATTGCTGGGTCATAGGGGAGCTCTATGTGGAGTCTTTTGAGGAACCTCCATACTGCTTTCCAAAGTGGTTGAACAAGTTTACACTCCCTCCAATAGTGCAGTAAGGTTCCCTTCTGTCCACATCCCTCCAGCATCTGTTGTTATTAGAATTCTTGATTATAGCCATTCTAACTTTGGTGACGTAGGATCTCAGTGTTGTCTTGATTTGCATTTCTTTTATGGCTAGAGATGATGAGCATTTCTTCATGTGTCTACTGGCCATTCTTATTTCTTCTTCAGAGAAGATTCTCTTTAAGTCTTTAACCCACATATTAATCAGGCAGTTGTTTCTTTGAGGATTTATTGTTGGGGGATTTAATTTTTTGAGTTCTAAGTATATTTTAGATATGAGACCCTTGTCCGTTGTATGGCTAGTGAAGATCTTCTCCCAGTCCGATGGCTTTCTATGTCCTTTGCCATGCAGAAGCTCTGCAGTTTCATGCAATCCCATTTGTCCAACCTTTCCTTGATTTATTGTGTTTCTGGGTCTCTATTAAGAAAATTTCAGCATCTGCAAAAGAGCCCTAGAGGTTCTCCTATTCCTTCCTGTAATGTTTTCAGTGTATCTGCTTTTATTTTGAGATCTTTGTTCCATTTGGAGTTGATTCTGGTTTAGGGTGATATATAAGGATATAGCCTTAGTTTTCTACAGGTGTTTAACCAATTTTGCCAGCACAGCACCATTTACTGAAAAGGCTGTCTTTCTTCCATTCTAATTTTTTTAGCTCCCTTGTCAAAGATTAGGTGACTATAGGTCTGTGGGTTCATTTCTGGATCTTCAGTCCATTTCCATTCTTCCTCAGGTCTCTTTCTGTACCACTACCAAGATGTTTTGATTACTATGGCTTTGTAGTAGTGTTTGAAATTTGGAATTGATATTCCTCCAGTGCTGTACTTTCTCCTAAGAATTGTTTTTGCTATTGAGAGTCTTTCATTGTTCCATATGAATTTTTGGATTGCTTCTTCTATTTCTTTGAAGAATGAGGTTGAAATATTGATAGGTATCTCATTGAATTTGTACATAGCCTTTGGCATGATGTTAATCCTCCCAATCCAGGACCATGGGAGGTTTTTCCACTTCCTTAGTTCTGCTTGAATTTCCTTTTTTAGGAAATTAAAGTTTTTGTCATAGAAGTCCTTCACCTCCTTAACTTCTAGGTATTTTTTTTTGTGGGGCTATTACAAAAGGGTTTGCTTTCCTCATTTCAGCTGCACTCTTGTCATTATTGGCATAGAGGCAACCATTGATTTTTGAGGGTTAATTTTATACCATGCTACTTTGCCGAAGTTTCCAGTCAGCTCAAGTAACGGGAGTAGAGTCTATGTGGTTTTTAAATACAAGGTCATGTCATCTGCAAAGAGGGAGAGTTTTACTTCATCTTTCCGTATTTGGATCACCTTTATGTTTGCATCTTGTCTTTTTTTTTTATTGTGGAAATACCATTCAGAGTGGTTACAATTACATGAGCAAGGTAATGAGTACATTTCTTATCAACCATTGTTGCCTCCTCCTTTGTTTCCCCTCACCAGTCCTTCTCATACCCCCCACCTCTGTCTCCCCCCTCCCACCTTCCAGAGCCAAAGTTAAAGTTAATTTTTCAACATAATGTCTTGTACATCTCATTGTTGCAATGGGTCCACCTGTATCCCTATTTAAACTCCTCCTATTTCTTTTCCTCCATCATCACTTCCTTCTTCTCTTCTTTCTTTTCATCTTTGTCTTCCTCTCCCTCCTCCTCCTTCTTCTTCTCCCTTCATTCACCATTATTTTTTGGTGGTCCTGGGGGTTGAACTTTGGACCTGGGCGCTGTCCCTCAGCTCTTCAGCTCAAGGGTAGCGCTCTACCTCTTGAGCCACAGCACTACTTCTGATTATCTGGTGGTTAATTGGAGCTAAGAGGCTCAAGGCCTTTCCTACCCATTCTGGCTTTCAACCGCCATCCTCAAATCTGAGCCTCCTGAATAGGTAGGATTGCAGGTGTGAACCACTGGTGCCCGGCCCCATTTACCTTTTCTTCTTGCCCTTTTCCTTATATGTTCTGTTCTTCTTCCCTATTCTTTTCCTTCTTCTTCTTTGATCCTCCTCCTCTTGCTCCTTCCCTTCCTACTCCACTTTCTCTTTCTCCATCCTCCTCCTCTTCATCTTTCTACTTTCCTCATCCTCATCCTTCTTCCCTTCTCATTCTTCTTTTCCTTTTCCTCCTTTGTTTCCTCTTTTAAATCCTTGGGTTTAATTCAGGCTATACTGTTGTTGGACAGACGCTCTCCTGTTTGAGATAATGTCTCCAGGACATTCTTATTTTATGTCATTTTGTTCAAATAGATTCAACATTTTGGTCCAAGAGATCCTCACCCCATAATCCTCAAGCCTGAATCTCAATCTTTTCCATCTCTTCCTACTGTGTAGTGGGAAACACAGGCACCCACCATCATCAGTAGCGTGAACTGGCCTTGTTCTTGATGAAGGTATTAAACAGATCAAATTTTCCTTTGACTGTTTGTCCCCATTCCTTCCACTTGAATAATTACAGTAATATCCCCTGTGTCCTCTTCTTACTCTCATTAGTGGGACTACTACTGATTTTATAAAAAGACTGTATTTAAGGAATCACTGTTTAAATAGAATAAATCAATCTTGTGTGCATAGGTGATGCCACAAGATAGTTAGAAACCTAAATAATTTATATTTCACTCTGTACTAAACCAGACAATCTGCTTTCAGTTGCTTTGCTTTTTCCCATTACAATGATCTGCTAGCAGATATCTCTTTTGTTCTACAGTATAGATAAGGCTTATATCATTGCCATCTATGTTAATTGAGAGGCTTCAAGAATGCATGTTTATTTCATGGGAGTTTGGTGTTTCCATTCTCAGATGCATTGGATGGTAGAAAGTAGACTGTATGATTGGTGTTCCCATTCTCAGATGCATTGGATGGTAAAAAGTAGACTGTATGATTTACATAAATGGGACCAGAACAAATTTTATTTTTACCAACTGTTTCTTAAAAAGTCTTTGATTTTTTTTTTCCTAAATACTCTAACATGGGCCTTTTTGAGCTATTCAAGTTTTCAAAACTAGGATTTCAAAATATTTTTTGTGAAGATGTATTTTCTAGTCATTCTGCTCATAAGATTATTCAATGTTTGCTGCATATTTTCTTGTCTATTAATATAAAAGGAAATAAATATGACATTTACAATTAATTATAAATCCCCTTTTCAGTATATGTTTAGAATCTAACTGGAGTTTAAAGCAATGTGTTTCCAAGAAAAAAATATACCAAATGAAGTGTTTCTTTAAGCAAAAAACTATTTTA
This sequence comes from Dipodomys spectabilis, assembly GCF_019054845.1. Classification (NCBI taxonomy): domain Eukaryota; kingdom Metazoa; phylum Chordata; class Mammalia; order Rodentia; family Heteromyidae; genus Dipodomys; species Dipodomys spectabilis. The sequence goes on along the minus strand of NW_024871117.1, from coordinate 3,191,235 downwards.
AAAAATCAAGTAATAACATCTTTTCCTTTTTTATCTTTCATTCATTCTTTATTTCTTTCTCTCTTTTTCTCTCTCTCTGTCTTTCTGTCTCTCTCTCTTCTTCCTTTCCTTTCCTTTCCTTTCCTTTCCTTTCCTTTCCTTTCCTTTCCTTTCCTTATGGGGTTTGAACTTAGAGCACTATGTTCACCAGGCTGGTACTCTTCCATTTGTACCATTTGAAACATCCGTATATGCTCTGCTATTATCTAGAAGATGGACTTTTTACTTTTAGATGAATTTAGAAGACTTTTTACTTTTAGAAGATGCATTTTATGGCCAAATTCTTGAACTGCAATCTTCTGTTTCTTAGCTGGGATTATAGGTATGAGTCACTTATACTTACAGCTAAGATAAAATTCCATCAACCCTCACATAATAAGAGGATAGTTTCTGAGGTTTTTATTTTTAATAATCAGTTATTCACTTACATAGATCTTTGGATATTTGTAATAGTCGCTGTGTAAGATAGCAGTACATGCAATGATGTGCTTTTTATGTATTAAAACCCCTCTAAAATTCATGTGTCTGCACAAACCCCAGAATTTCTATGTAGGTTAAAAAAATACCTATTTTTACATGGATAAATCTGTAGACATTATCCACAAAATATATGAAAGTAATCGCTGTTTTGCTTTTTTGAAGTTTACTGTCATTCATGGCTTCTAGGAAAGTTGTCCTAACTCCTGAAACCAAGGCAGAATTGACCTCATTTTTATGCAGATCTGTCCCTTTTTTTTTTCCAATATGGAGCAGTTGAAAGTTAACTTTAGTTACTTCTACATATCTTTCAAGGACCATTCTGCTAATAGCTCTGTTAAGAAAGCATGGCTTCACAGTAGACAAGGAGTTCATCGTTTTGCCAAAATTCAAATGTGAAAGACAATGAATAAAGACTAAACAGAGATTATTTTCAGAGAACTTTTATTCCTTAGTCTCTGAAGGAATTTTTAATGATAGGCACATGGAGCAGTACATGACCCTGCTCAGGCATTCTGGGAGAACATTCCTCCCCTCCACCTTCCCATCCACCCACCATCTCATAACCCCACACACACATGCACCCCACTACTCCCATCCATTCTTTAAAGCTATTGTCAGTGCTTACTGTATGTGTTAAAACAAAAATGACTGGCTGGGAAGGTGGCTCAGTGGTAGAGCGCTTGCCTTGCATGCATGAGGCCCAGGGTTCGATTCCTCAGCACCACATAAGCAAAAAGAAAAAAGCAGGAAGTGGTGCTGTGGCTCAAGTGGTAGAGCGCTAGCCTTGAGCTTAAGAGCTGAGGGACAGCGCCCAAGACCAGAGTTCAGGCCCCACGACCGGACCCCCCCCCCCAAAAAAAATGGCAGAAATATGAATGTTCTATTTGGTAAGATAACAAAAATGAGTAAGTCAGCCTGGCTCTGAGTACAGGAAAGAAATCTTGGTTCTCTATCCATACATTCAGAGGCTTCGTGACCCAGAAACACTCCCTCCCCTTCCGCAAAGGAAGTGGGGCAGAATACTAAAATGTTCTCTTCCCGATGCCTTCCGTCTATTAGGCCAGTAGAGAATCCTTCACAAGCTCCTGAAATTGCAGTTTGTGAAAATGCACTGCCTTGTTAGTAACACTGCTCCCTCAGGAAACAACAAGGCTGCTGACATTAGACAACCTCCTGTCACCAGAGTGGGTCTGAACCCTGTGGAACCTCTCTGCTCCTCACCTGCAGATAAAGTTTATCAGGTATTTTTTCTTTATTTTCTGCCCAAAGTGCTTGAGATTTTTTTTTTCCACATCAACTAAAGAACTTAATGTATTGTTGCATCCTATATACATTGCATGAACCCTATACATTTAGTTGGCTTTCAACATTCAGCAAGTCAGTGATGCTAATCTCTTATATTTTGCTTGCAAAAATGAAATAAACTCTCTAAGATTATGCCTGGATATTTCTTGAAAAGGAAATGTAATTTAGATAAAATAATAGAGAGGATATGTATTAGGCTTCATGAAAATTTGCTGACAACTGACATCTAAAGGTTTTAGAGAAAACATTACCCTGACCTCAGAGTTTTAAAGTAATACTAGAATTAAATTGGCAGAGCAAATCTCAGAATAAGATGTACATTTCTAATGAAGTTTAAGACTTCTCTGATGAAAGCTTAGAAATGTGAATTTATTAAATACTGTGTGTATATACATTTACAGTAATGTTCTTCTCATGCTAAAAATCTTACAAATATCCAAGTTATTAAAACAAAATTCAGGCTCAGAAACATTATTTACCAGAGTCATTTGGAAACTGACAACAGGAAAAAAATTGGATGCAGCATAACTTACTGTTGTAATATATTATAAATCTTCACCTCTCTGAACACAAATAAAAATTTTCCAGACTTTTAAACTACAAATATCCCAGAGCTATAATTAGATAATAGAAAATATCATCATTAAAAGTTTAAATATAGTTTGAGTAGGTTACATGTCACTTAATATTGTAATCATTCTGGGATTTTTTTTAAGTCACTGTGAAATTGACATGTTTTTTCATAGTGACAAGCATGACAAGCATGACCTTCTGGGGTTTTGAATATTCAGTAACTACTTAAATCATCAGATTAAATCAAAAGGTTGGCTTAGCTTGAGCATAAATTATAAGAGAATTCATATTTAGGGACATTAAACGTCATTTGAATTTTTTAGAGAAATCATCTATCTGAGCTAAGACCATTTAAGATTTATTAAAATAAAATTGGAATACACACACACTGAAGTCAAGCTGTCTGAGACATGTAACTATAAGGAAATAGAAGGAAAATGGAAACCATATAACCAGAATTTTGTGATGGAGACACACAGAGAAATGACTAAGATATGGGAAATAAGAAGTCTTTAATTATTTTTACATTTTAAGAAAAGGTAGCTTTTCTTGAATAATATGGACTTTTTACCAGTATGATTTACTGTTATACTTATTCCTACCCTCTCTCTCTTCCATGTTGTCTTTTTGTTGAACCGTGTTTGAAATTTGGTGTAGCTATTCTATCTGGTATAGATTTACTTATAATCTTTACACTCAGAAATTATTTTCTTCTCTTCTGAGCTCCCGCAATCTTTTTTAAATAAATAAAGAGTATTCAGTGCATGCTCCTTCACATTGTATTTTACATAGTTACCTTACTTTCATGTTTGTAGCTCTCTACAAAGCAAGCCCAGTCTGATTTTTATGACATCCCTAATGACATCTGGGGCACAGAAAAATAACCCACAACACCAACATAGAAATCCAGTACCAAAAGATGAAAGTACACCACAATTATGACACTCATGGTCCTAATGATGACCTGTTATGGTATAATATAAAACTATAAATCTACATGTCTACTATATACAAGAAGTAAAGAATATGGGCTTATTTGAAAATTAGAAAGGAAGGGACAATGTAATCTCTTGCAAAAATTGGAAATACCTCAAATATTTGAGAACTTTTACAGAAAAATATGTCTCAAAGGCATTTGAGAAATGGAGTTCTTATAGTGTAGAAAAAGAAATTCTAAGAGTGTAAATAAGATCAATCTACTGCAAAGTTCAGTTAAAAAGAGATCTACACCAAGCATTTATGACTCATTCTTTTAATCCTAGCTACTCAGAAAAAGCTGCTATCTGAGGATCACAAAATTATCCAAAGTAGACAAGTCAAAGGCACTTATTTTCACTCATTCATCATTAAACCAGAAAGGCAGACTGATTCAAGTGTTAGGATGCCAGCTGTAAGCCAAAGGCTGTGATTGAAGGACATGTCCCTGAATTCAAGTCTTGGTACCCACACCAAAATGAGCTCTCTTACTTAGCAATAATTATGGTTAGCATTGTTGTCAGTGTGTATTCACTGGGAGCCAAATATTTACTACTAAATTTTAAATTTCTTTTCATTTTCTATTTTTGTCATCCTATGATAATTACAAATTGGGAATATATATATATACATATATATATATATATATATACATATATATATATCTTTTCACCAGCCATCCCCTCAATTGCTCTTTCATATCCTCTATTGTCTATTTCTTACCTTTCTGAATTTTTTTTTGGTTGGGATTGAACTCAGGGACTGGGTGCTCTTCCTGAGTTCTTCAGCTGAAGGCTAGTGCACTACCACTTTGAGCCACAGTTCCACTTCCAGTTTTCTGGTGGTTAATTAGAGGAAAGAATCTCATGGACTTTCCTGCCTAGTCTGGCTTTGAACTTCGATCTCAGCCTTCTGAATAGTTAAGATTACAGTCATGAACCACTAATGCCCAGCTAACTCCTTCCTTTGGAGTCAGTTTTAAGAATTTCCTTTACTTGACTCATATCCCAAAGGACTTTCATGATAATCATCCTCATCTCCCTCTTTTAATCCTTTGTCTTTCCCTATTTCCCTTCCCTAAATGGTCTCAGTTTTACATTTATGCCATTCTTTCTTTATTTAATTTTTGTATATACATATGGGAAAGTTCATGTGATAATTGTCAGCTTCATTCTGGTTTATTTATTAGTACTTGTGATTGTATTAAATATTATTTTTGGAAAATCATTGCAATTCCCATTAAAAAGAAAAGAACAATACTAAGGAGATTATCTGATATTTGACCATCCAACATTGCTTAAATTTCTTTTTGTAGACCTTTAGGCTCAAATATATATAGAAAAGTTATGAGTATGTAACAGAAAATATTGTATATACTATAAAATAATGTATAGGACTGGACAAGTGAGTCAAACAATACAGACCCAATCATGAGTATTAAAAAAGGAAAAAAAGAGAAAGAAACCAAAGCCTAGTGAGAGTTCAAAGGCCTGACATCTAGCCTCCGTGCTAACACACACTTGCACAAAAGTTAACTTAAAATGACACTTGCAAAATTAAAAACACTATTTTTATTCACCAGTATATGGAGTAAGAGATCTACAAAGTCTATACTCTTGTTAAACAATGTATGTGTAGGGCTGGGAAGGTGGCTCAGTGGTAGAGCGCTTGCCTTGCATGCATGAGGCCCTGGGTTCCATTCCTCAGCACCACATAAACAAAAACAAAAAAGCCGAAGTGGCGCTGTGGCTCAAGTGGTAGAGCGCTAGCCTTGAGCTGAAGAGCTGAGGGACAGCGCCCAGGCCCAGAGTTCAGGCCCCACGACTGGACCCCAAACAAACAAACAAACAAACAAAAAACAATGTATGTGTAGATTCAGAGAACATGTATACCTCCATTGTTTGAAGGAGCAAAAATGGAAGGAAGGACAGAGGAAGAAACAAAGAAGGACGAGGAACAGACTAAAAGGAAGGGATGGCGTATGGGAGGGAGGGGGAATCCGGGAGGCAGGGGGAATCGGGGATGGAGGAGGGGAGGAAAGGGAGGAAGGAAGAAATTTTAAAAAAAGACTGGTGGGAAAACAGAGTAGAGAAAGAAGAGAGGAGGGTAGAACAAAAGGAAAGAAAGAAGCCTACTTACTTGCTAATTAACATTGACCTTGTATATATTGTAGAGACAATAGGTCAGTATTAATTAGCTACTAATATCAAGGTTGAGCCTTGTGAATGTGAGAGAAGAGCTCTACCATGTGGCTACACTTCAAACTAACCAAATTCATGCAACCAAAAAAAGGAAGCTGGGCTCCGGTGGCTCACGCCTGTAATCCTAGCTACTCAGGAGGCTGAGAGCTGAGGATCACGGTTCAAAGCCAGCCCGGGCAGGAAAGTCCAGGAAACTCTTATCTCCAATAAACGTCTAGAAAACCGTAAGTGGCGCTGTCGCTCAAGAGGTAGAGCTCTCGCCTTGAGCTGAAGAGCTGAGGGACAGCGAGTAAGCCCAGAGTTCAAGTCCCATGGCTGACAAAAAAAGTTACTTGGAAGCAGGTGTCTCATCTTAATAGAACTTCTATTTAAAGAGTAAAGGCTACATTCTCTCCTTTTATTCCATGCTATATTAGTTTTCTCTACCTAAGTGTTAATCTATCCACTGTTTATTGTAGTAAAATCACACAGATATCCAAAAGCATAGTGATCACCTGGGAGCTGTCACCCCGAAATAACCAAATATTAAGCATTGTGATGGTATTTTTGTTTCTTCACTCTTGGTGATCAATTTTTTTTTTCATTTTGAGAGTCAACAGAAAGCAAATATTTCAAAATATTCATTTAAAATATGAATATTTCTGTTCCCTTCCAATTCTTCTCCCCCCATTAGAACCTTAATCAATATTGTGAAAACTAGTCCATAGTTAACATGGTGAAAAGAGCAAATCTGTGATTGAACATTTGTATCATCATGTCCAAATAAAGGCAAAAGGAAAAAAAATCCCCAACACCAAAAAAATGAGCATCACAGCCCACATCACACATGTCACATCAAACAAAAAACACCATGCTGCTCTGCCATAAGATCCCTTGGCTCATGACAGTTGCTTAGTAAATATTGTATAATAATGTGGATGAACTTAAAAGTCTGATTCAGCCTCAGCCAGAAAAAAAAGATTGTTCATATTTCTTAACATGTTTTCTTCAGTGCTTCGTTAAGTGAGTCACACTCACCCACTCTGTAGACTGTTATCTGAATTATGATGATTGTTTCTTCCCTTGTACAGAATCTTTTCATTTAATGTCATCCATTTGCCAATTGTTCCTCCTACTTCCTGAACAGGTGGTATTTCTCCTCTGAATTGTTTCTGCCTGTGGGAAAGTACTGTCCTGTAGTAGTTTCAAAGTTACAAGACTTACATTAAAGTCCTGGATTGACTTCATTCTATTCTGCTAAGGACTCTGTATCTCCTCTGATTACACATACCCAGGCCCCAGAAGACACTGAAGGATTCTTCTCTATGAAGAGGAAGAGAGTAATAATAACAGTAATCATTAACAGCAGAAAAATTAAATTGGGGAGTAAGAATTAAGAGAAAAATATTTTCTAAAATTTAATTATGTATATTTTCCCAAGCTCATCACCAATGGCATCAATGACTAGTTTACTATTCTGTAGTCAGGGAAGAGTCCTTTCAAGGTAATTGAACCACTCAATAAAAAAACTAAACACTAAAGACAAAACAACTACACGTCAAAGACATAGTAGATGATGTTGAAATGTGACTCAAATGGTAGAATCGTTGCCTAGGAAGCACTAGGCCTATATTCAAACCCCACTGCTACCAAACACACACACACACACACACACACACATTAGAGGAAAACTTCATTAATATAAACTAAAAGTACAATTAAATGTGAAAACAACAGTTTCTGAGTGATAGTATCCCAGAAATGGACTACAACTGATGTGGAATTTGAAAAGCATTCAAAACTATAATTCACATCCTGAGAGTAAAGACATGATTGTATGAAATTAACATTTCTCACTGAGAATATTGCATAATGGGTAAATGAAGTCCCACACAGGCTAGCTCAAAACTGAAACATTTCAAAAATACTGGAAATACATATTACTTTCAATGAGTCACTCATCCACCACAATCAACCTAAGTCTGATTCTCTGTGGCACAAACATAACATCTGGATGGTTTCCTGATATTTCTTCCTTAAATTCTTCCAATAAACTTCAGTTAACATTTCACCATTTCTCTCTTATCATGACCCCACTAGTGTAACTCTTTGTTATTTTATAATATAGACCTTAAAATATCTTTCTATTGCAGGAAATGATTTAAAAGATATGTTCCAACAAGGAGGCAACAAAGTAAAGCAGATTAAAAGTTATAGAATAAAAGCAGTGATGCCAAATAGAGGTAAAAGGGATAGAATTAAAACGATGATTAAACACAGCTGCTATGTGAGTGAATTCAAGGGATAAAACCACATTAGAGTAGCTCAGAAAAGACAGAGGAACAACCCTCAAGTCACACGATTAAAAAGTATATTGATATTTGATTTTTACCAGTGGAGTTGAGATTGATGATATCTTGGCAAATGTACAGAGGACTTCCTCACAGACACCAATAATTTTACTTGATGGGAACCAAAGAAATGTGGAAAGAAAAAAAAAGTTTACGACTCAGCTATCAAGAATATTTGCAGAACTCTGAACATGTATGTCTTGTTTGTCCTTTCTGCCTTTAGCAATAAAAGATAAATGGAAAAATAAACAAAAATGATTTTCTGTGGATATCGGATGAGCGTTTCTTATCTGAGTATCTGCTGTCTGATTTGCTCCAAAATCCAAAAGTTTTGCAGCTCTGATGTGTGACACAGTGGAAAATCCCACACTGACCTCTTGTGACAGTTGCAGTCAAAATACAGGTACATTAAAAATGACCCACAGGAATTGCTTCAGGACACTGATTAAGGTATGGACGACAAATCACTGAATTTGTAAAGGAAAAAGCAACTCAAACAAATAAAGATTAAATTTAACCAACATACAGGTGCCTACAAAGTTGTTTTTCCTTCTACTCATTAATTTTTAAGTCAGTAAACGATTGATGTATTAAGCAGCTTTAGAGATAAGGGTGTTTAAAATTAGATTAAGTTTTGAGGTAGGATATGAATATAATTACATACTGACATGAATGTGGTTACATACAGCAGACAGTTCAAAATTTTCATAATTCTGCCCATTCTTTCTTGGTTTTTTGACGTTTATTTATCAAGTAGACGTTCATTTCTATGCATTTAGTAGAAATGAAAATTTCAGTGCTTTCTATATGACATAATGAGGTTTTGACACCTACTTTAGGATATGACACCACCTTATTTGCTACAGGCCAGTAGAGAGACGTAACTGAAAAGAAGAACCCCGACAACTCCTAAATTGTATGTGCCACATTACTCCTGAGGGAAGGGAAAGGTGCTAAAAGGTTCCATATAATGAGTCACTTTCTGCACTGTTGTCTTGCATAATTTACTGAGTTTCATCCCTTATATTGTCTTGGCTATTTTTTCCCTCCTGTTCCCAGGGCGAATAATTTTTCTCACAGCTGCTATTTTCATACATCAAGACTTAGGTGATTTGATGGAGCTTTGGGCTTGCTCCCACTTATGTGTCCATTGTTGTAGAGAAAACTCTGAGCTACAATCAGACTCCTCCCAGCCCCAACCTACCCTGCTAGTTACTGAGCTGACTGTCCATCCAAATTCCAGTACATCACAACTGTCATAAAGTAACCTGATGTACCACTTCAACGTAGGTGCCAGTCAGAGTGAAGGGTTAAAAAAATCAGGTCACACAGAAGTTAAACTGAAAATCATTCCACCAACAATATCTGGTATATTTATGGAGAGAGACGATGGTAATACACAGCCAGTGACCCAGATAGAAAAGAGGCGGAGTGGGCAGGCAGATAATTTTCTCCCTAATCTTAAGAGCACTGGGTGGGATTTAAGTGGCAACTATATATGAAACTGTGAAGCCAGCACATAAAATATAATTTCCTTCGATGTTGGCAAGGAGAGAGGGCTGCAGGTGGGCACCGTGAAATCCATAGCATGCAACAGGAGTCTGATGGAAATCATTCAGAGAAGCGTGTGATTGCTGAGACCAATTTGAAGCTGGAAGAAAAACATGATTACTTTGTATCTGGGAGTTCCTGCCCCAGCTCTATCCCCAAGGGACAATCAGAGAATTCCACTTGCCTGCTTTCTTTCCCAAACCCTAGAACCATGAAGCACCTATCAGGGCAAAATTTTGGAAGCAATTGCTTAGACGTTTCTTTTTTAAAATTGTCAGTATCTGGTTTAGTAGTAGCTCTCACAGAACAATAAAGACTGTTTGCTTAGAAGATTCCATCTTACATCTGCAATAAAAACGAAGGTGTTACCTCCTAAAACTGCTTCTACGTCACTCGACTCCAGTTGGAATCGAGGGTAATGGCTGTGTTCTTTTAACTCTGGGTTTGGGAACTCTGTTCTTCAGCTCAAGGCGAGCGCTCTACCGCTTGACCCACAACACCACTTCTGGTATTCTAGTGGTTTATTGGAGATAAGAGTCTCACGGACTTTCCTGCCTGGGCTGGCTTTGAACCGTGATCCTCAGATCTCAGCCTCCTGAGATTACAGCCTCCTAGGATTCCAGGCATGAGCCATTGGTGCCCCGCTTGCTGTGTTTATTTTTGAGCACAATCTCAGTGGCAATTACAGAAGCACACAGACAACAAAACAACTGAGCATGCGCACTGTGAGATTGTGCGTCCACCATGACATGGTGCCCAATATTCCTTTGACCAAAGCACGTCACAGCATGGAGACCCTACGTGAAGCAGCAGTGTAACAGAGCCACGTAAAATGACAATCCTCAATACACTGCAGGTGTTTCCTCTACACCTGTTGAATGTAGAGAGGAAGATTGTACTTACAATCAGCTGATGATGTTGGAAGGTTGGTTGGTAGCATAAAATAACTGTGAACTTTCTCTCAAATTGAAAGTAGGGTAAACATGAAGGTGTCAAAAAGGGTTATTTGTATGTAATAAGGATTTCTCTTACATAATTACTTCTGCCCATTAGTATTTGAGACTTATCTTTCCTCCTTTGCTTATGCTGTTACTTTTCTCTTCTCTTGTGAAAAGCAGATTCATCCGTAAAATGATATTACAGTAATGGTTTGACCGCAGGTTAGCTCCAGTCCTAGATTTTGAGGTAACCCCACTGTCACTTCTTACCTTCATGAGAATTTGCCAAAAATTTGCCATGCTTTCTCTCCAATCTAGCGGTGAGACTTGAAAATCTAAACTATTTGAAAGCATATACAGGGCTATATATTAGCGAGTTTGATTACATGGAATGAGATTTCATGGTGTAATATTTTGGATAAGCAATGAATATTGGGATGTTGAAGAGTCTGAGGGCACTGAGAATGATAGGGAAGCCAATGAAAGCGGAATGGCAGATAAACACGGTCCTAATGTTCTTGGATCTTTAGGGAAACGTAACTAGGAAAATTGACAAGATAGGTGGCGGGGTAGAAGGGGTGTTGAGCACAGCAGAAGGGTGACTCTGAGCAAGATCGGTTGTACACAAACAGACTTGTTGAAAGGAACACGATGTGTACAACTGTTGAAAGAAAATACTAAAAACACCACAAGAGAGACAGACAATACAAAACCAGGATGAAGCTCTCCCTCATAGTTTATTCAGTCTGCACCTGGCTGAGTCTCATCATGGCCAAAGATGCTGAAGAAGTTTGTTGCTCAGCACTAGCGCAACTGTCTCTCCCTTTTTGTGTCAGCTGTAGCTGGACTTCAGCACATAGCGAATGCTGAATTTCTGCACTGCTGAGCTATTCAAGCAATGTCCTGTGCTGTCACATTTTGTATGAGGTTTTTTTGTTTTGTTTTGTTTTCTGTTTATGGAATGTCCCCCAAATCCCCAGTGAAGCTACTTCACCATCTCCACAAGGGTTAATAAACACCTAAAACCCACAACTCCAGAGAAGGAAGGAAGTCGATTGCAAATCCATGGCCATCCTGTGCTGAACAGCTGAACCTTATCTGAAGCATCACCCCCAATTGTTTTTTCTCTCAGCAGCCAACACTTAAAAGGTTTATAGGTAACTGTGGCTTCCAAAAAATTAAATAAATAAATAAAAATTACAAAAAAAACAAAACTAATCTTATAAACTCCCGAACTTTTGTTCTGTTCAGCCGTAAGCAATGTAAGTCGTCACATAATAAAAGTAAGAATCAAGGAAGCCAGATGTTAGTGGCTCATGCCTATAATCCTGGCTACTCAGGAAGCTGAGATCTGAGGATCGCATTTCAAAGCCAACCCAGGCAGGAAAGTCCATGAGACTCTTTTATCAAATAAAGCACTAGAAAACCGAAAGTGTTGCTGTGGCTCAAATGGTAGAGCACTTGCCTTGAACTGAAGTGTGCAGAAACAGCGCCTAAGCCCAGAGTTCAAATGCCATGACTGACAAATAAATAAATAAATAAATAAAATAATCAAGAAGATATGAGACTTAGGAAGGGAAAAACAAATTTTGTTACTTAGAGTTACTCTAGCTAGTTGCATTTTATCATTTTCATACTAATGTCAACAAAAAAATCTAATAAAAATTCAAGGCTGATAATATGATTACTAGCTTGTGTTTTTTTGATAATTTTCATTGATAAGAACTTTAATAAAAGCAAAAAACTTGAAACAAATACAATCATAGGTTTATTGAGTAAACTAAATATGTGTTAGCCAAAAAATAAATAAATAAAAAGTAAGAAATAGTCTCAGAGCCAGACGCCGGTTGCTCATGCCTGTAATCCTAGCTACTCAGGGCGCTGAGATCTGAGGATCAAGATTCAAAGCCAGCATGGGCAGGAAAGTCTGTGAGATTCTTATCTCCAATAAAAACCACTAGAAAAGGGGAAATGGCGCTGTGGTTCAAGCGGTAGAGCTGTTGCCTTGAGCTGAAGAGCATAGGGACAGCATCCAAGCCCAGAGTTCAAGCCACATGACCAACCAAAAAAAAACAAAAAATAGTCTAAGAATAAAGGGTAGTTTAACTTTGGAGGGAGAAGAATGTGTCATTTTCTGTTTTCTCACTATAGTTGATATCACCATAGATTTGAAATTAGGAGTTAAACCTTAAATATATTTTTTTAATCAATCCCTGGCAGAATGTACCTGACTGGTATAAAATTCCAAATTCTATGTGCATCAAATGGGAGAAATTAGCTGTTATTTGATATATAACTAGATTGTTCTAGTTTAGAAAAAAATCTGTTTCTCAGCTATTTTACTGCCTATAGGGGCATATTTAGCAGTTGTTCTCAATTTAACACCCAGGCTACCACTTACCTAAATAAGTTACCGTGTGGAAAATGAGTATACACTTTCAAACCAGAGCTTTGTAGATGAATTATTCAGAATTTCCTGAGCTACAAGTAATAGAAAATATTGTAAAAGCATTCTAAGGGAGAAATGGCCTTACTGACTCACAGAGCTAAAAAGCCAGGAATGGTCCAGCTTCAGATACTTTGGGTCAAGAGGTCACAAGGATTTGAGGAGGACTAGTGTTGTTGTCATATATATATAGATATATATATTCCTCTGTCGGTTTTGAGTCACAGTGATTTGTTTTTCAGCCACAATAATACCTCATCTACAAGCAGAACGGTGTTTGTGCATTTTCTGTCAGCTACTTTAAGAGAAGGAAAATGTTTAACTTTTTGTGGGATAATTCCAGAACCATAGTTATACTGAGAACTCACTGGCTGTCCTCAGTCTGACAGGGATAATATGACATATAGGTATATCATGCAGGTTATATGATATATATATATATATATATATATATATATGTGTGTGTGTGTGTGTGTGTGTGTGTGTGTGTGTGTGTGTGTGTGTGTGTGTGTATAACATGTAGCATGGATACATGTATGTGTGAATGTATGCATATTTATATCACACAAAAAATATAGAGAAAGGGCTGAGATGCTGGGAGGACAAAATACAGAACCAACCACCCTAAAAAATCTGATCATATAAGTACCTCTTCAGTGGTAACTCTCAAGGTAAGTTACCTGCTCTTCTGTGCTAAGGGGGGAACCAATGCAACAGTGGTATTCACAAGGCCATACGTTGGAAATGATCTGTACAATTTGTGGGACAGGGGAGGGGGTTGGGAGGGAAAGGAGGAGAAAAATGGGGGAAGTGGCAACAAGTTTGACAAGAAATGTACTTATTACTTGATGTAACTGTACTTATGGAACTGTAATCGCACTGTATATCACCGTGACAAAATAAATCTTTAAAAAGGATAAACAAGAATACCAACCCTTAGCCACACTACCAAAAGAGAGGACACAAATTAATAAAATTAATATGAGAAAAATACACAACAAATACCAGTGAATTTTAGAGTATCATCAGGAATTACTTCTTTGAAAACTCATAATCTCAAAAATCTATGGTATATGCATACATTTCTAATCTTATATGACTGGATTATATTAACACTAAAAGCTATCAACAGGCAATGATTGAAGCAGTAATAAAGTTTCTCCCAACAAACAAGAACTCAGAAATGGATAGATTAATTGACAAATTGTACTAGACTGTAAAGAGAACTAATAACAATATTTTTCAAACTGGTCAGTAAAATAAAGAAGTAGGGAACTCTGCCATATTCATTCATTGAAGTAGTATTACTTTATTACTTAAGCTTGATAAGGAAAAATAAAAATGGTATTTATTAAAATAAACTAAAAAATGGATAAAATTAGCCATACTAGTGAAGCACCTTAATAAGAAGCCTAGGAATGATCAAAAGAAATGGATTGCAAATTTAACTATAAATCGAAATGATATGTTTTTCTCCTAAAACATATCAAATTAATTTCCTAAGAAAAGTTTCATATGATGGTAATCACTGTTGCACTTATTGCCATTTCTTGACTTGCTTTTGTTTTTAGAGAAGTCTTGAGTTTCACTAAATTTAAAATCTAAATTACAGTTTGTAGAAATATCAAGTCTAATATAGCCTATAAAAACAAAATCTAAGAATCAAAAATGTAGGTGAAAGCTGGGCGTCGGTGGCTCACACCTGCAATCCTAGCTACTTAGGAGGCTGAGAACTGAGGATTACTGTTCAAAGCCAGCCTGGGCAGGAAAGTTTGTGAGACTCTTATTTCCAATTAAACACCAAACAATGGGAAGTAGAACTGTGCCTGAAGTGGTAGAGCGCTAGCCTTGAACTAAAGAGCTGAGGGACAGCTCCCAGGCCCAGAGTTCAAACCTCATGACTCAAATAATAATAATAATAATAACAGATGATATTCACCACATATTTATGAGACTACTCACCATTATGTAGAGCTAGTTGTATTTCTCCTAATTATTATTCAGATTGCCAATACAGAGTGGAGTGTTGAATGAAATGATAATCCAAGGTAACCAATAACCTTTTTAGTTATTGTGACAAATAGCTAAAAGCCATAATTCAAGTCTCAGGAGATTTGGAAAAATGATGAACCATGGTTATCCTTATCTAGGCTTGAACTCAGACAGTTCAAGGTAAATATATACTAAAAATTATGAAATGAAAATTTAATAATATTTTAATATTGACATCATTTATTGTATGTAAATTGAAATATTCAATGGAAATGTTCTTTGTATTTGAAAATTTGGTCAAAATCATTCCAAAGCTTAAATTTTGAGAGATAGTTTTTTAAATAATTAATGGCATATGTAATTTATCAAATGTTACCATTCACATATATTTTTATTCACAATTATTTTCAAATTTAATTCAAATAGAAAAATACCTTTTGAGATTTATACATGGAAAAGTTTGTAACTTTTCTGAGTGCACTAAATTTGCCATGATTCTGATGGTTATATTGCATGACTTGAACTATTTTAAATATCCCAACTGCAAAATCTTGAACAAATTATTGCCCAAGGAAATGTTGAGTCTTAAAAAGGGAAGCCAATTTGGACAGTTTTTTGCAGTTTCTCATCATAAAGATCAAACAAGGGCTTAGAGACAGCCCACATACAAATATGTGTATATAGACATTGAGAGGAAATTAAGAACCACAGTATGCCATTTTGAGAAAGTCAGTTTTGACACTTTTTGTTCTATTAAATAGCAGGTAAGCGGGATATTACATATAAAACCAAGGACACGGTATGCTTTTGAGCAAAAACAAAATGAAATAACAGAAAGGAAATGGACTGGAAAATTGTGAAGCAAATTCATTTTTTTTAACCAAGAAACTTACATAACTGTTAATCCTATCTTTCGGCATCAAACTCAGTCGGGTCATTTCAATAACTCTTACATGACAAGGTTTTTACATGAAATCCTTGCTTGCTTAGTGTTCCCACTAAAGTTCCAAACTAAGAGTAAATCTTCAATCTTCTTGAAAGAGGCCTGAACAAAATACTACACAATTCCTCTCTCAGCATGGAGCATAAGAAAACTTTGCATTCTACAAAGTATTAAAGAGGATGTAGCTCTTTAGAGAAGCAATTGTCAGCCTGGATTGTAGGACAGAATTGTACAAGATGCCCCAGCAGTAACTGAACCATGGCATCACAAACATTGGGGTGAATCAAGGCAGTTTTTTTTAATGATCCTAGGGACTCTAGTTACAATCAGACTACTGCGTAGACTTCTTCACTTTTCACAAGGTTCAGGGAAAATTAGGGTGAGAGGAAACTCAACAGTCCAGAGGTCCTCAAAGCTGGGGTTGGCAGAAGCGGTGGGTAAGTGAGGAGCCAGTTCTATTGCTACTATTTGAGGAATAGCATGAGATCTTAGAAGCCAATTGTGGATGTTTTAAATGGACCTATTTATCAGTTATCCTAAAATGAATTCCATCAGGGAAAAATATGTATAGATTACCAAAACCCCACAGAGAAAGGTCACAAGTGAAACCCATGAGGTGAAATGCTAGCACAGGAAACATTGGCACTGCCTGGGGGAAGAAACCGAGTCACTCTCTCCAGTAGAACATTCCCAAGGAGCCTGAAAACGTGGCCTCCTGTGGTGGTTGTGGGGAATAGTATATGAGATGTTTACACATCTGAAACAGCTAACCTCAAAACCCAAAAATCCCACCAATACATGGCCAGATGAATTGAACACTTCCCAAAAGAAGCATCAATGCATGAAATAAATACATGAAAATCCATCTTTAGCCAATATGAAAATGCAAATCAAATCTACTTTGAGGCTTCATCTCACTGTAGTCACAGTGTCTATCATCAACCAAACTAAAAGGTAGGAAAGTATTAGAATCTACTCAAGTCTGGCTGTCAGAAACAGGAAGGAGAATGGTCTGTATCTTCCCTTAATATCTAGTTTCAGGTAACGATCACCTCGTACTTCTGGAAAGAATCTGAAAGATCAGTGCCAAGTGGTTAGGAAGAACAAACTATTAGATTGTATAGGTCAGTATAGAATAAAATAGCAATTATTTAGTTTTCTAGGTTTTTTTATGAAATAACTTATACCAGAAAATTGACTTTTAAGCATTTTCCATTAAAATACAGTAATTTTTGTAAGGATTGTGATAGTCTCATTAATATTAGGTTTCAAAAGAGAATGCTATAGCAATAGTATTTAACAGAATTGTATTCAATTTGTCCTTATCACGTTCTGAACTTGTCCCTCATTTCTTTTTAATACGTGTACTTACCAAAGAGAGGACAAAAGGAAGCATATTGAAGGGTGTTTTCTTTTATTATTAAAAGATGACATCATTTAGCCAAGGTCGATTGAAGTTTAATGCATGAAGGACTTCCAATGGATGCTGGCTGAGGTTTATAGCTCATCGTTCCTTTGCATCCTCCCTCTTTATTTTAGTGTCCTTGATTGTTCATGTATGGCTTCTCTTCACTATCATCTGCTTGATTACCTATCTGCTGAACTGAGGTTGAGTCGCTAAAACACCAGAAATCAGAATACCTTATTGTGGAAATCTTTCACATGACTGTCATCTTTCACTTTCTTCTTAACAGAATATCTTTTTTTTTTTTTGTACTTTAAAGCACCATTTTATTTCATTTATTATTATTATTAATTTCATTTTATTTTTGTTGGTCATGGGGCTTGAACTCTGGGCCTAGGCACTGTCCCTCAGCTCTTCAGCTCAAGACGAGAACTCTACCACTTCAGCCACAGCACCCCATCTGGTTTTCTGAGTGGTTTATTAGAGATAAGAGTTTCATGGACTTTCCTGTCTGGGGCTGGCTTTGAATGGCAATCCTGAAATGTCAGTGTCCTGAAGAGTTAGGATTACAGGTATGAGCCACTGGCACCTGGCTCATTTTCATTTTTTAATATTTTTAATTGTACTTAAAAAATTAATTGTACAGGTGATGTACAGAGGAGTTGCAGTTACATAAGTAAGGTAATGAGTGCATGTCATTTGGAACAGGGTTACCCCACTCTCATTTTCTACTTCCCCCCATGAGCCTCCATCTAAGGCTACTGGCTATGTAAATGCACCAGCCACTGCCATTCCCATAGGAAACAAGCTGTCAGCTCCTTGTTATTCTTTTGTAAATCCTTTGGAAGAAAGTTATGATTCAAATTATAAACAAACGACTAGCCTCCTTCAGTACTTGCCTGAATCAAGTAGTGAATCAATGTCTTTGATTTAGTTCCCATTGAGAATTACTGAAGGATTGATTTGTCCACAATGTACCACCCCAAAACTATGAAAGGTAAATGAGCAGAGGATGATTAAGAATTAGCTGGTGAGAAGAAGCTCCTGGATTTCTATTTGCCTAAAATCAGAACATTGTATTTACATAGAGAAAAGGTGTTCTACTTTCTAGTCAACCAGTGAGAATAAATGTTACTGCTGCAGACTCAGGCCTTTTATCAGCCTGACCAGAGTGTCTAAGGACCAAAGCCTAGATTTACTAACTGACCTTTCTGTGCCAGGTATTTTATTTCCCTTGTCCCTGGAGATTCAAACATTTTCCTTTCTCTAAGATTTCACTATTCTTTCTTGAAGATAGTATGCAAACTGGGATTACAGGCTACATTTCTTAAAAAACCCATTCTCCAAGTGTCTTATAAGTATGTATGTGTGGTGTTTGGATAACACAGAAGTAGTTATTCTAAAGTAACTATTATGGTCATGAAATGAGTAAAAGCCAGAAGAATATACAGATTTGTGCAATTACAACATACACATGGACTGCCTCCCATCTATGCCCTGTTCCCCTTAAAGACGTTAGAAGTTAGCAAAGGGAAAATGAAATTCCACTTGAAAAGCATCTTGTAGGGCTGGGAAGGTGACTCAAGTGGTAGAGTGCTCGCATGGAGCCCAAGTGCTGAAGGACAGCACCCAAGCCCAGAGTTCAGGCCCCATGACCGACCCCCCCCCCCCCAAAAAAAATCGTCAAACACAGATAAAAAGAGCACTTTAGAGCACTCTACTTTAAGTGAGTTATTATTTCCATTTCACTGATTTGAAATATCAGTAGAATATCTTATGGAACATAAAGACATGTTATCTGCTCAGAATATTATTCCTTCACATAGGGCAAATTAAGCATGTTAAATACAATCTGCAAACTGTGATAGTGTATCCACACATTATAGGATAGAAGATCAATATTAGTTTTAAATATGATTTCACTAAATTTATCTTTTCCCACTGAAACAAATATAGCAAAGAAAATATCATGAACATGGTTTTAAAGCTTTTCTCCATATCAACTCTCATTTTCAACTGGAATTTAAAAAAAATGTAAATAGCTAGCTGATGTTCTGTATTGATTCCGACTGAATAATAAAAAGGCAATCACATTTCAAAGTTTTATATGCCAGCTTGTAAGATTCATTATGAAAAAGTGACTAGTTCAAAGAGAATATTTCTTTTGGATAATTTCAATGTGTTTGTTATATTCTTAGATATTTACAAATTTCTATTTATAATTACCATTATACCTGCAAGATAAAATTACCTTCAGACTTGGACACAGATGGCAAACTTTCTTCTACAACATATCTTTATTTTCTTGCTCAATGAACCTCACAGGTGCAGTTTATAAGGAAAACACAGATGTTGAATTCTTCATTGATGAGGTTCTGAGGCCTTGAGGCTTGCCTGACTGGTCATGAGTCTGGCTTTGACCAGACTTTTAACAATAACTAAGGTGAATACATAGAAAACTGATAGTAACATGAATATTTCTTGTCCACCGATGTGAAAATTGAATATGGCTGGTAGAATTTGGTGGTTGATTATTGTCCTGTGTGAAAATCAGATTTTTCAATTTCCTTTTATTGTTACTTTGCTATATATAAATTTGTGCTTTCTTGATTTCTCCTTTGTGTTTTCTTTCAGATTTTGAGCTACTCACACAGGCATGATGGTGACTCATGAAGCTACCAGAAGGCAGAGACTGGGAAGAAAATAGTTCAGGCCATCCTGGAAGAAAGTTACAGAGTCTCTAGCTCCACAAGTAACCTTGGTATTTGTTTTATTTACCCAGCATCCCAGTTTCACGGGAGGCTCAGGTAGCTATTATGACTGCAGTCCTAAATTGTGTAGACATCTAGCTAAAATTCAAAGCATTGACTGAAAACTAACTATACGAAAAAACTAACTATAAGAAAAGGGACTAGGAGGGGCTGGGAAGGTGGCTCAATGATAGAATGATTGCCTTGCATGCATGAGGCCCTGGGTTCGATTCCCTCAGCACCACATAAGCAAAAAAGAAAAAAAGCTGGAAGTGGCACTGTGACTCCAGAGGTAGAGCGCTAGCCTTGAGCGGAAGAGCTGAGGGACAGCGCCTAGGACCAGAGTTCAGGCCCCACGACCAGACCGACCCCCCCCCCCAAAAAAAAAAGAAAGAAAAGAGAAAAAGGACTAGGAGAATTGATAGAGTATTAGACAAATTATGTGGAATCTAGGAAGCCCTAAGTTCAAACACTAGTACAAACAAACCCGAATACCAATATATTTTCCTTAATAATAATAGTAATATGTAAAATCACATATACTCATTTCAACTCTTTATAAAAAGATTCAGGTCGGGAGTATGTCTCAGGATCAGAATGCCTTGGATTTGATCTAAGACCTGTTATAAATGGATGGAGAGAGAGAGAGAGAGAGAGAGAGAGAGAGAGAGAGAGAGAGAGAGAGAGAGAGACAAAGAGAGAGAGACAGAGAGAGAGAGAATCAGATAGATAATTGTCAAAATTGTTTTAAGTTCTGATTTTGTCTCTAACCCTAATCTGCAGTGAAATTACACACTTATTCAAATTAAGATTCTGGCAAATTCTTATTTGTGTTCTCACTAGTTATCATTATTTTTATCATGCAATCTACAAATTCCCCATTTCAAAAGTTACATTGACAGTAAGAAACTTAAATTGGATGCTAAGGCAATACAATTTTCCATGTACTGCTGAACATCCTTGCTTCCATTTCACTAACTCTCTTGTTTGTTCCCAAGACCACTGAGATGCTTCTGAACCAGTATAACTACTATAAACACAGGAGGAGCTAGCACAGCCCAGTACTCATCTTTTCCATTGAAAATTTTGAGTTTGCTGAAAAACTCAATAGCAAAGCATTAAAAAAATACTTTGTCATATTGGCAAATGTCTTTTTTATTCATATGGAAAACTGACATAACCGATGATCAACAAAAAAACTGAAGTCTCTTTTCTCCTGCTCTTCCTATGGTGAAATATTTACTCAAATGTGTGTAGATGATTTACCAGATTACAAAATATATACCTATTAATGCACAAATCTTCACATAAGAGATTATGTGAAGCCTGTCTTTCTTTCTTTCATCAGAGGCCAAAATAAAATGTTAATCATGCTTCAATTTCACTTAAGAATGTGTTATTTTATAAGCTTTCTCGCAGTCCTTCTGTCATCAAATTTCTTTTTTTTTAATTTTTATTTATTTTTTATTGTGAAAATACTGTACAGAGGGGTTACAATTACATGGGCAAGATAATGAGTACATTTCTTATCAAGCATTGTAGCCTCCTCCTTTGTTTCCCCTTCACATCCCTTCCCAGCCACCCCCTCTCCACCACCCAGTCCTCCCCCCCACCACCACAGTTGTAAAGTTCGTTTTCGACATGACAACTTGTACTTCTCATTGTTGCAATGGGTCCACCTATCATCAAATTTCTTAACTAAGCTGTCTAGCTTTTAAAAGGTGCCCTTAAGTTTTTGAGGTCCTGCTCTTTTCACCATTCGCAGTATTGATTGTACCCACTAGATGTCACCACTTTCTTTGTAAGATCAATTTGGAGCATTCAGGACTGATAAATATATAAATCTATTAAATCTAAAGTCAATACTGTCTGTGAGGAATCAGTTAGATGTATTCAGATTTAATTCATATTTGTTTACTACTTAAGGATGAATATTAGCCTGACACATGATAATCAAGCTTTCCTATGCCTTCTCATCAATGTTAAAGAGTTTTAAACTCAAACTTCTGAATCTTTTTCCTTCAAATCTGCAGAAAAGATTCATGGAACTACCAACAGAGACATGAAGGTAAACATCTTCATATTCATTTGAAAATAGTGAGACTTTGCAATATAATTTATTTTGTTTCTCATTTTCTTTCTAGTACTATTAATACAAATTTTATGTAAAACACTATACAGTGACCTAGAAATAACTTTCAGGACCTTCACATTTTATTCTCTCATTTATGTGTTCCTACAACATTTAGTTTCCTTTTGACTAATGTCTAAGCGATATTCAGACACTCAGAATGCATCAATAAATGAAATAAAGCAGGAAACTGCCCAGCCTTGAGGGATGTCCAACCTAATGGAGGTGTAAACTTTTAACAACTGCGATGCAGACAAGAATATTGACAGAAAAAGAATTGCCTGCCACTAAAATCAAATACCTTCATTTCATCGGAAACTTCAGAGTGACAAAGCTTATTTTTTAACCAGCCAAACTGCCTATCAGTAATTTCCAGTGTTCACGTAGCCAGAGTTTTGTGAGTATAAGAAGCTATTTTGGAAAACAGTTTGGCATACTCTGGTACTATTGTTGCCTGTGAGTTTCTATGCTGTATTTTTACTATAGTTCTATGGCATCCTTCAAAGCTTCCAACTATCAAAAACTATTTAGGAATGTTACTGGAGAAAATAGAAATAACAATGAGGCAAAGAAAGGAGCCTGAGGATGTTTAGAGTCAAATTTACATCAGCAAAAGATATTCTCTTTGCCACCAGAAGCCTGGTGTTTCCCTAATTCTCTGTGTGTTGCTCACATTTGTAAAGCAGCTACAGAGAAATATTTTTAAGGCATTATAGTTGACATTTCTCTTCTGTGCTATTTTTTGGGGACATGATGTTGGTCAGTGTATTTGTTGAAGGGCTTGGTACTTAGAAATTGTGAGGAAAATGACCAAAAATTTACAGATGCATGGCATGATGATCCAAGCTGAGAAGTGTATGAGTGAGTCACAATAACCTGAGAGATTTAAGAATGAAAATCAGAAATGAGCTATCTACCTACCTACCTATGTCTATGATGTATGTATGTATGTATGTATGTATGTATGTATGTATCTACCTATCTATCTATCTATCTGTATGCTTAGCATTATCCACATACTTGTTCAACTATCAACACATTTCAACCAAGGCCATCCTGTTCTGGAATTCATGTGTTTACTTTATTACTAGCAGATAGTACACTTGCTCTCCTTTAACTGTCTGTAAAGCAATTTTCTTCCCTGTCTTCTAGCCTTTACTTGACAGGCTGTGTGGTCTTTCCGCAGGAACCTTTGTGAGGACAGACCATAATGTTAGAGAGCATTACTGTCCCATCCCTGCAGCTCCTTGGAATGGGTTAAGGCAGCCAGCCGTTCCAGTTAGTTGACAGGGGTCATTCCAGTGACCAGACGGAAAGGAAGCTCTGTGCTTCCTGTTCAGTCACCTGTCAGCCATGCCAGAATGGTGTTCTTTTTTGCACACGATGGGGGGAAATCTGCCATAATGAATTTCCCTGGGTATCAAACGAATATAAGCTCTCTTGGTGCTTATTCTGCTGTCTTCAAAATGAACAACCTCCATTTCAGGAACCTCAGCTCAATTAAAGAGAGACGTGGAACTCAGTTTTGCTAAACCACCAGCTTCCCCATCTTGGTCGCGGATAAGTTTTACATCTCATTTGCATGGTCCAAGACTCAAATCATGTCTATTTATAAAAGAAACTATACAAATCTTCTCATGAATTGTATCCCTGCAGGAATCACTGTCACTTCTTTTTACCTGGAGGATGCCCAGAAGTGACAATTTGATCAAATAAGAGAGAGAAGTCTCCATGATTTCTGCCCCCCCCCCCTTGAGCTTACCACACAGAATGATCATCCCAGATCAGGAAATAGCTTACACAAGTCCCCAAGCAAATATTACTAGCAAATAGAGGACTTGTCAGAAGTGTTTACTTAAACATTTCACACTTTATTTGGAAGATAATATTCATAGACACCTAGCTTATGATTTCAGATGACAAAATCTATTAAAAGGGCTGTAAGAGATATACTGAAATAGATTACAATATACAATGGCTTTCAGGGAAAATGAAAAACTGGATTTTAGAATATTTTTACATGAACATTGATTTTCAATGTCTAAAAATATTTCTCTTCCAGATGGCTCATGAAACCTATGCCTGTTTACCAAAAACACAAATATGTAGATGGATATGCTGATTGGTAAAGCTTTTCTTCTTGATAAAGCATGAGGTCCAATCTCTCTAATAAGAAACATTTCAGGTAAAAGTGGAAGACAGGGGTGATAGCACAATATAATGCAAATTGGTAGATATCATGCATAGAGCTGACTCAGACTTGAATAAGTGGGTAGAGATATCAGTTTACTGGAAAAAATATTCTTCACATACTGAGATTCCCTATTATCTATTTTAGCTTCCTTTTCTGAATGTACTTATATGCTCCTAAAATGCATAAAGAAATAAAAAATGCTTGTTTCTCCATCAAAATACATCTCTTTCCTTTTACAATGAATTCTGACTAAATGATTCTCAAATATCTTGTCTATATTATTATTTTCATTTTATTTTACTGTTATAATAAAACTTAGAAAGCAAAAATAAGCTACTAATGCATATGCATCTATTTATATATGAGCATATATAGACAGACAGTGTGGCCAGGTACGTGGTACATGCTCTAATTCCAGGGAGGCTCTCAGGAAGCATAGATAGGAAGATTACAGTCCTGGGAAATAAGCAAGTCCTTATCCAAGTGAACAGAAATGCAGAAAGGAGTGGAGATATGATTCATGTAGCAGAGCTCTTGACTAACAGGTACAAGACTGTGATATGAAATTCCTATATGGCCAAAAAAATAAAAGGATAGATGTTTTGTCAAAGACTATACCTTGGGATTTCAAAACTGGTATTTTAATAGTTCTTTGTAACTCTGGATTTTTCAGAAATACCCAGGATACACATGTACATACACATAAATATTACAGATATTCTTAAAATACTCATAGCAATGTTTGTTTTTGTTTTGCTTTCTATTTTTTGTTCTAAACTTCCATTTTCTTACAAAAATGCAAAAGTGTTTAAACATCTAGTGTATACCATAAATGTGATAAATTTGATGGCATAATTTTATGGCACCTGGAAGAGAATTTTGATCACACTGCAATGCTAAAATTTTGTCACAAAAATGTGAACTATATATCTAAGGTAGGATAGAGTACTTGTTTACTATAGAGATAGTCCCAGCAGTGTAACAGTCTAACTCAAATTTGAAACCAGTGGAAGATATACAAGCATAATCATCTCCTCCTTTCTTCCTTTCTCTCCCCCTCTCTCACACACAGCGTATAATTCACTTCTCTTAAGTATTTTCACTGTTTCATATCAATAATGCTTAAATTTTTTCCTCAACAAACAACCTCATCTCCAAAAAAATAAAAATCTCTGCTAATTATGTTGTCTGTACTTCCCTGGAAAAGATTGTTTTGACGCTCATAGCAGAACCACAGAGTGGCCTCTTCCTCCAGTTCTTCAATTACTTAAAGGAGGCTATGAGAGTCCAGTGTTCTCATGGTGACTCTTACAAGCCTCAGGGCTTCAGATTTCATTAGATGCTCCAGGAAGAAAATAGTATATCCATGCCTATAAAGACTTTTGTAAATACATGTATATAGAAATTATATATTTAAACATATATTATAAGTATGTATATATATATACACACACATATGATTTTGTGCCTGAGAGTCCTTATAATTTATATAGATTTTGTTATAACGTTAGTCACTAGAATGCTCCTTCTATCTAGAAATGTTGATTTTCTTGTTCTTTTAGAAATGTTCCATTCTTTGATTAGAAATGTTGCTTTTCTTTTTTCAAATCACCACCAATCTGGATGAGTCAGTTTCTTATCAGCAGAATTAATACAGAGTTACTACTGTTGTTCTGATATATGGATGGATAGTTTCTTCATTGTGGAGAAATAAGATTTGTGGATTCTTTCATCACTGCCGGCTAATTTTATTTTCCTGCTTAATGTTGTGAATGTGTAAATTGTAAAATTCAAACATTGACACCATAATACTGAAGGTAAGATTACTAGAGTGGTAATTTCATGTAACAGTTTGGCAGTATAAGAACTTCATGGATTTTGCTTATCTACATTAAGTTTGAAGCCAAAGCAAATATCTTTCTTGGTACACTGAATAGAATTTTTCCAATGAATACACTTGCTATGTAAACTACATAAAAGCCTGAAAGTTTTCATAGTTTTTCATTGGTGATAGGAAGAAGTGATTGTTTTTTGGTTTTTTTTTCAATTCATGTAATATAAAAGACTACTAATGCACAATAAATGTGCCAATGTGATGGAAGTAAAAATAAATTATGTTGTTCGTGGAAAAGTGGGTTTAGCTGGAAACATCATGTTTAAGTAATATTAATTAGATTAAGAAACACAAATGTTACATGTTGTCTTTCATATGAGTAGTTTAAATAGTAAAAGAAAAGAGTGAGGTGAGTACAGAGAAACTGAAACCAGGAGCCAGTGGCTCACCCTTATAATCCTAGCTACTCTGGAGGCTGAGATCTGAGAATTGCAGTTGAAAGTCACCCAAGGCAGGGAAGTCCTCAAGGCTCTTATCTCCAATGAACCACCAGGAACCTGGAAGTGGTTCAGTGGCTCAAAGAGGTAGAGCACTAGCCTTCAACAAAAGAGCTCAGGAACAGCACCCAGGTCCTGAGTTCAAGCCCCATGATAAACAAGCAAATAAAAAAAATAAAAGAGGAACTTTCTCCTGAGGAAAGCCAAAGACATGGTAAATGGAGAGGGTTATGGAAGCTCCTATACATAGGCAACTATAGAAAGACCTTAACAAACCCGTTAAAGGTTAGTTAGTAAATGAGGACAAGAAAGAACAATGGAGGTGTGAATTCAGTGGAAATACATCAGAAATAGTACAATGTGTGCTTTTTGCACAAAATATATCTGCTACTTTAATACTAGAGACGAAAACAGAGGGTAGTGATATGACCATAACAGATAAGAAGAGAGAATAAAATCTTGACAGTTGCCTAAATGGTCCCTGCACTGTCTTTTTTAAAATAAGATTTTTATCATGAAAATACTGTACAGAGGTATTACAGTTACATGAGCAAGGTAATGAATACATTTCTTATCAAGCATCATTGCCTCCTCCTTTGCCTCCTCCTTTGTTTTTCTCCTACCATCCCTTCCTCCCACCTCCACAACTACGCTCCCAGTACTATACTCACACTGCCCCAGCCTCGATTGTAAAGTTCATTTTGCAACATAGTGCCTTGTACATCGCAATGTTACAATGGGTCAACCTGTATCCCTCTTTTAACATTTTGTTTTTTCCCTTCCCCTTCCCAAATTATACAGACATCAAATACAGTGAAAACAAGGCTTATACCGTGGGAGAGTAACATACAAAGCAACAAAAAAAATCACATGGTACCTTATAAATACATTAGAAACAATAGCAAGCAAGAAAAAAAAAACACTCTTGTTGTCTTAATATTCATGACTTCTTACTACAAATCATACCCAATCATACAGCATTTTCCATGTGAAAGAAGGAAAATTAAAATATCACTATCTATGTAACATTACCTTTACTGGAAATTGCTTTTCACGTTCTCTTTGAGAATATTTCTGACAAATTTGATGAAAAAAGCCTTTATCATTTAACTAAACGAATAGAAAATGAGGCATGTTTAATATTATAATTGACAGCCACAAATGGTAGAGTTGGTGACTTTGTGCCTGTCTTGATGACTCAGTGAGTTACCTATTTTTCCAATGGTATTTTTAATCAAGATGATGAGATGCTATGTTTTAATAGATACCTGTATTTTCATCGCAAGTGACACTGAGTTATAGCAAAATGTGTTATGCGTGTATTCACCATAGTGTGTCCTTTTTAAATTAGTTTTTTTCTGTGTCCTTTTTAGTAATTTTTCAGCTAAAGTTAGATCTAAGAGCTATAATCATAAACAAAGTTACCTCATGCATTAATGGAAACTTTTCTTATCACTGGGCGTTGTTCCTCAAAGTTTAATGTTTAATGAATAACAGAGAGTATGGACTCACACACAGTGGTGACCCACAGCAAGTAAAATAGTCTGGGAGAGGGGTTCAGGTCATTGAAAGCTTGCTGTTACATCCTACTGACTTTCCATTTCATTTCCGTGGAAGTGAATTATGACTCCAATAATATGCTTTTGGTAAAAAAAAAAAAGTGATTTCTAGCATCTGGAGGGGGAGGATCTGAAAGGGTTTTAAATTATATTTTGTCATGAAAATACACATCTTGTCATCTTTCTTTAGATGTTAGAATCTTTCATCTCGCTTGAAAGTTCAGATTGATCTGTAACCTTTTGCTGAAAAAAAACCTCATATGTCAGACACTTTGATGTGTTGTGCATATTTTTTTTTCTCAGAAAGCTATAGGGCTTCTGGCAGACCATAACCGAGAAATGCAACTGAAACTTCCCTGCTATCCACTGACCTTGGAATGGTGTTGTGGTGCTCTGGGACCAAGAATGTCCTACTTTCCACTTTCCTGGACAATTTAGTGACATAATTATTGGCATGGCTTGAATTTTGCAGGTAGAGTCTCCACAAAGAAGATGACCTTCATCATCTGCTAGACATTACTATAGATTTTGAGGAGGAATACTCTTTCATGGACTAGAAGTAAATGTTTAACAAATATTTAATTCTCTTCCATAAGAACATATTCTCTCTCTCATTCTTTCTCTCTCTCTCATTCTTTCTCTCTCTCAGTAAGCACAGATTTCTTTTAGATAATGTTACTGGAACAACTAATTTGTTACTTATATTGTCAAGTTTTCCAATTTTTTGGCACATGGAATGTACTCTTGAGCACAAGGTTGTATATTCAGAGAGACTTTGCATCGCCTCAATCTTTTTGGTGCACCATTACAAAATCTAATTCTGCTGTTGCAGTGGGAGAGGAAAGACTCCGTTGCATGACATTGTTGTCAATAATATAAAATAAAATATGAGTACACTGTGCATGAAAAGTTTCTCTTTCCAATGTGCACTATTATAGATATAGAGGAAGCCTTAAATTGTGTGTAATCAGATTTCTGGGAAGGGAGAAAGAATTTCAAGTTTTATGCAAAGGAATGATAAGAATGACCATTCCTAAACTTTAAGATGACTAATGGATATAACATAATGAATGAAGAAGATTAAGAGTGAAAAAAATTTTCAAGCAAGGCAATATTTTTATTTGTTGAATAATCATTGCAATTGGACGACTAGATGGAAAAACTGGAAAAGTTGCAGTTAGAGATTCAGTTACTTGAACATTAAATTATGGAATCCATGATTAGCAGGACTGATGATGAGTATAAAAATACTTGCCTGCTCTTATTTGTCATCTTCATTGATATTGGAATAATTGACTGGTGTGGTCCTAGAGATAGCCTTTCTTATGCTTCGAGATGTGATTTTAAGTATTTTTGAGGGTTCTTATTGAAGATAGGAGAATTGTCCAAAGCAAACATTAAGGACAATGTAACTGTATATTTTCACTGAGAGATGCAGCACATAGGCTTTTGTGGAAAATTTATCCATACTTGTTGGAATGTTCTGTTGTTAGTAATCATGTTTTTGATTATTATTATTATTATTACTATTATTCCCCAATTTAAAATGCAGAGCACAACCACATGCATATGACCATATTTAGATACAGTGAAACTACAGCAATATTGATCCAGTTTTGGCAGGGTAAAGTTGGTTTACAGTCACTCCTCAACAGCTCTTCAGATTGACACAATACAATATAATCCATTAACTGAAGTTTTACACACTGGCTGACTCCAAGCACATTCCTTATATTTTGGTCTTAAGTTATGCTCCTTTTCTTTTACAGAGACATTTTCTAGCTTTCCCAGGACATGGTTTCTTCCCATATATCTAGGAAGTCAGTAAAGGAAAGAAGCTACATACAGTGTAATTGCTAGTGAAATAACAGCCATTCTGTAGTCTGAGCAATATGTAAGCTTCTTACGAATGGTGGCTGTAATCTTTTACCCTATATCTAATAGCATATTCATTATGTTGTTAGAATTGTTTGAAAATTTGCTAATATATATTCAAAGCAATGAATTATCAAATTTTATCTTATAATTCTAAACTCTAAAATCTATATTTAAAATGTTGGGGTGTTCATGTAGGTCTCAGGAAAGTGAGTCTGCATAAAAGACCTAGAGATGCAAGTGTGGAAAGTGATCTTTGTTCTAATTTTATACATGTAGAGATTTTCTATGTAATAGTTGTTAGCTAAATTATTCTGCAGGCCAAGTAGCCTAATGCATCCATAGATTGTGCATCTTTACAGCTAGAACATGCCATCTTTTTAGTATTCCACAGCACACAAAACCACAATTTACAGTATTCAAAAGACTCTGAAATTGAGAGGATATGAAAAGTTGTGATAAAGGAAAAAATGAACTCAAGAAAGTAAAAAAAAAAAAAATAGATGAGCATTTCCTTCACACTTCTTCCCAGCTGGGATTACAGCTGCTTGATTCATACCATCTGGGGGTGTTAATTAGAAACTACCTAGAATAGGCTTTTAAAGAAGTAATTTGAGAATAAACTTCACATCAGCCGCAGATCAGATCCCACAGGGCTGGGAGTTAGGGTTGCATGTAATAATGGATCAATGAACAAAAGAAATATCCACTAATCACTGTGTTATTTGTGAAAGTAGCAAAATGCTGTTTGTTTCTCAAGTGCATAATAAATCTATTGGGTCTGAACAACCTGTAGATTAGCAAATAAACAAAAAGGAACAAAAATGATGGATATTAGACAGTCCCACAGGCTTTAGGCAGTTTTCCAAGTTCAAATTCCAGTTCAAAACACAAAAATATATTAATTACAAAAAAAGTTCACTTTTGCCTGAAAAATAGTTCAGATCATTATGACTAGCATTCTCCTTTGAATTTCTTTTCCATAAGAACAGTCTTATGGAGGCATAGCAGAGTTTCATATGCTCTTTGGCATTATTTTTAAAAAAATAATTTCCTGTATTGATGTAACCTTGAAAGTTCTGTAACAGATACTCAGAAGCTGATTTTGCTAAAAGGCTCTGACTCTTTAATTAACCCTAAACATCATGGAAAATCAGGAGCCAAAATTGACATTCTTGTATCCCCTTCAAATACCTTTTCTCTACTTAAGTCTCTCTCTCCTGCCTTCACCTTGAATTCTTGGAAGGAGAAGACTGATAATAACAATGCATGACAAGGGAATAAAGCATCTAAACATCTGCAAGGAAATTAGCCACAGTGCCTTCCTGGACAGATCATCACCCAAATAAGGACAATTACCCACATTGATAAACCTGGAAACTTGAACGAGGGTAATCATCATATGAGAACCAGATTGCTCCCTTAAGTGATGGCAGTGAAAGCTCTCCCAGAATCCATTTCAGAAACAAACCTGAGGTGAGTGTGACGCTGGCCACACGTTTCCTCCAACGGCTCAGTAATAATTATGACGATCTGTCATCCGTGCTCCAGCTTTTCTCTTGTTAAATACGAGGTTGTAAATCCGTCCAGAAGACGTCATTAAGTGCGTATTTTTGCCTTTTTGACCATGTAACCAGTCTCCTTTCTCCCTCATCCCTTACCACGCATCACTTTATTTGGTGTGTTAGGACAGGGACAGGCTAGACAAGTGACATCTGCGGAGTTGGACTCTAGCCAAAGCTCCAGGTACAGTGTCACAGGTATGCTTCAAAATTAACAAAAATGAAAACCGGTCTCTGGGACTGAAAGAAAGTCGTTTATTTATTATTTATTGTCAGTCGTGGGGCTTGAACTCCTGGCTTGGGCCCTGCCCCTGCGCTCTTCTGCTCAAGGCAGGCGCTCTACCACTTCAGCAACAGCACCACTTCTGGTTTTCTAGTAGTTTATTGGAGGTAAGAGTCTCACGTGGACTTTCCTGCTCAGGCTGGCTTTAAACCGAGATCCTCAGATCTCAGCCTCCTGAGCAGCTAGGATTACAGGCTTGAGACACCAGTGCCCAGAAGTAGTTTAAATTTTAAATTTTTTCTGGGGGGGATCCCATCGTGGGGCCTGAACTCTGGGCCTGGGCGCCATCCCTCAGCTCTTCAGCTCAAGGCTAGTGCTCTACCACTTGAGCCACAGCTCCACTTCCGGCTTTTTTCTTTTTGCTTATGTGGTGCTAAGGAATCGAACCCAGAGCCTCATGCATGCAAGGCAAGCGCTGTACCACTGAGCCACCTTCCCATCCCCTAAATTTTAAATATTTCATTTTAAGTACATTTATGAATGTCCACTGCCTATCATCAATATTATTTTCTATAAAAGAGCATTAATATGTTTGATAGAAATGAAAAAAAAGTTTTAATATTCAATACACCATTTTGTGAACAATATTTGGAAGCAAGAATACTTTAAAATCTAGTATTCAAAAAAATTGTAGATGAAGAAATGAAATAAGCAAACCAAAAACATACAAGCCTTTTATTGGTGGCTCACAACTGTAATCCTAGCTACTCAGGAGCCTGAGATCTGAGGATCACGATACTGAGCCAGTTGGGCCAGGAAGGACTGTGAGACTCTTATTTCCAATTAAACCACCCAGAAAATAACAAAACAACAGCAACAACAATAAAAACAACAACAAAAAGAAACAGAAGTGGAGCTACAGCTGAAAATGGTAGACTGCTATCCTTGAGCACAAAAGTTCAAGGATACCATCCATGACCTGATTTCAAGTCCCACAAGCAAAAAATAAAAAAGTACAATGTCAAATAAATGCATGAAGAAATGTTCAACATCATTAAGATTTAAAGAAATAGAACTCAAAACTTTATTGAGATTCAATAGAATGTCACTCATAATATCTATCATCAACAAAACAAAACCCAAGAAGTGACAAGCATAGTTAGGGATGTACATTAATAAAGTAGAGAAATTAGTAGTGGGTTCTTAAAATTAAAAGGAAAAAAAACCCCTCAAAATGTAGAGACAGAGAGAAGTAGAGTTCTCTGGCATTATTCCTGAAAAAATCCAAGTCAGTATACACTTGTGATGTTTACAGTAGCAAAATCCCCAGTAGTCAAGTTATAGAATCAACCCAGAGGCAAATCAACATATGAATAAATAACATGTGGTATATGTACATGTAATATTATTCAGTGATAAAGAAGAACAAATGTTTAATGTTTGCAGAATCAGAGAGGTGGAGTTTTTCATGATAAGCATCATAAATCGGACTCAAAGAAAATCATTGCATGTTTGAAATCTAGCATACTGTTTGAAAAATAGCCCTAAAAGTAGAAGGGATACCATTTGGGTAGCTGAGGGGATCAGAGGGGGGTGGGCTTCCAAAGATGGCATTAGAGTAGGCAATTTAGATGGCAGTGCCGTTATAATGAAACCCATCATTTGGAACAATAAGCACATCTTTTTAAAGATTTACTTGTGTTTTTTGCAAATATAATTCTAATCAGCAAAACTGTTTTTGTTTTTGTTTTTGTCGGTCATGGGGCTTGAACTCTGGGCTTGGGCACTGTCCCTGTGCTCTTCAGCTCAAGGCAAGTGCTCCACTGCTTAAGCCAATGTGCCACTTCTGGTTTTCCAGTGGTTTTTATTGGAGATAAGAGTCTCACAGACTTTCCTGCCTGGGCTGGCTTTGAACTTTGTTCCTCAGAACTCAGTCTCCCGAGTAGCTAGGATTACAGGTGTGAGCCACTAGCAACCAGATAGCAAAACTATTTTGTAAATAGAAATTCTTTCGGGAATATATTAAAAACTAGGATTAGAGACATGACTAAATGCATGAGTTTTAAGGTGAAAGTTTTACAAATTTACCAATTTAAAAACAAACTTCTGAGTTGCATTAAGGCTGTCTTCACATAATATAATGAAAATAATTCATCTTTCTCTTTGAATAGAAAAATATCCAGCTACCTGGGAAACTACAAAATCGTCAAAATAAAATTTAAAACAATACTTTGGACATGGAATAATTTGTGAAAATAATTTCAGATATAAATATCTAGCTCATTCTCTTTGAGGAACTGTGACAAAATAATGCCAAAAGATGTAAAACTCTGTGCTTTTCTCAATATTTATTTTTGCCACCCTTTCTAGGGTCAAAATGAAATTACATGTTGTTCCAAAGAAATAGTGAGAAGCAAAATCTGTCTTATTTGTTAAAGAAGGTTTATATGTGATGAGTAGGGTGGACCGAATTCTTGGTATCAGTAGTAGAGAAACATAGGAGAACCATGAGTTTGAAGTAAGCCAAAGACATACAGCTTATTCAAGTGCTGCATGGGGCTGGCTGAGCATGCAAGGTCTATCTTAAAAAAAAATAAAAGACTAAAAATATTAAAAGATTATAAAATGTAATTGAATTAAACAAATCATGTATAAGTTTTGATCAAACTTGGACAAATGTCATCATCTCAATACTTTGTGTATAGCTTTTCTAATTTCATACTATGTGTTTTAAAGAGCAATAAAATTTTAATTTCTTGATAATTATATCTAGCACCCAAGGAATTACCAGAGCTGTTTTCAATGGTTAAAAAAAATTAAAAAAAACATGTTTACAGTACATAATAAACATTAGCACACCTTTATCCATCATCATTAGGTAGAACTAAGACACTTGACTATTTAGTACTTAAATCATAATCATGATGAGAAGTTAAAACTGATTCAGGGAAATCACCCTCGTTTTATCATAGTTTATAATTATTCGAATTAATGTCATTAGTTTCATATTATAGTAAGTTTTATTGCTTCCAAGAAAATGCATCTCTGTTTATAAATATCAGAAGCAAATATGAGACTAATAGGCTGCAAAAGCTAATGAAAATTCATGACAGTAAGAGGGAAAACCCAACTGGTCCTCAAAGACTGAGTTTTAACGAGGAGCAAGAAAGAGAATCAGTGACACATTTTAATAACCCAAATATATGCCAAATAAACGAGGTTCATAACAAAACAACACAGCTAAGTAATTAAGGGAAAATTAACCTGGGAATATTAAAAAAGATTGGAAAGTAGGAAAATGATGTACAAAAGAAGCGTTTGTAGGGAAATAGACTATCTATTCTGTAGCAGAAGATGGGATAACATCTGACTCCAGATTTGTCTTGGCAAAAGCAGCAGCAGACCAACTCATGTAGGAGGGAATTTATCAACTAAGGAATGGAAACATACTCTAGACTCAGCAATCGAATAGTAGAAAACACCAGTGTGAGAATGGGAAATGGGAAAGGATATACGAGCACCGCCACGCACATGTCGAAAAACAAACTTTACAACTTTGAGGGGGGAGGGGGGATGGGAAGGGATGGGAAGGGGAAACAAAGGAGGAGGCAACAATGCTTGGTAAGAAATGGACTCATCACCTTGCCCATGTAATTGTAACCCCTCGGTATGGTATTTTCACAATTAAAAAAAATTAAACAATGCCAAGTAATAATATGTGATATTATTTTTAAAAAAAACTAACTAGTATTATAGAAATATAATATATATGATATTTATATAGAAATATAAAATAATCAAAATGTTATTTAGAGTATAATACATGTATATTTAAGAAAAAGAGTAATGCAGTGAGGTGCGTGTGGCTCATGCCTGTGATCCTACCTACTCAGGAGGCTGAGATCTGAGGATCACAGTTCAAAGCCAGCCCTGGCAGGAAAGTTTGTGTGAATTTTGCCTCCAATAAACTAATACTAGAAAACCGGAAGTGGTGCTGGGGCTCAAGCAGTAGAGTGCACTCCTGGAGCTGAAGAGCTGAGGGACAGTGCCCAGGCCCAGAGTTCAAGCCCCACAACCAACAAAAGAAAGAAGGAAAGAAGGAAAGGAAGGAAGGAAGGAAGGAAAGAAAGATTAATGCATTTGGTTGATCCAAAAGACAGAAAGAAAGAAAGAAAGAAACAGTAATGCATTTGGTTGATCCATATAAAAATCTTTACTACATCACAGTACTACATTGTTTAACTAGATAATTGAGATACATCTAGGTACCATGATTAAATTAATAAACTTCCAGTCAGGCTAGAAACAATTGGTCAATAAACTCCAAAACCTTAAATTCTGCTCTTGTCTTTACAACTCAATAATGCATTTTAAACATGAGATAAAATGGAAGAATTTTTTATCTGCTTTGTTTCCTGCCCCTCTGTGTCCTTCATTTCACTTTTTCTTTCTTTTATTTGGCTTCCTGTCCTCCTCCTCCTCTCTATATATTCCAATCATGTTTGGATGGTTTACCATATGTCTTAAGAAGTTTAAAATATAGTGGTTTCTCAATGATGAGATCACAGACTACTTTTCAAATGTTTTCAGACTCTGTAATTTTCCATATGAAAACTGGTCTGTGTTACTGAAAGCCATAAAGAGTGAAGTCATTTTTTTACAAAGATCTCTACAAATTCACTGTCAAAGATATCCATGTTATAGAGGGAAAGATTAGGTGGAAACTAGTAAATATGTAATATTTGTCATGTGTGTTAAGAAAAATCTAGGATGGTGGATATACTTCAATAGCACCTTAAGGAATATAGTTGCTAATTATTTTGTGAGTGGAAAAATTATTTCAGGAAAAGGAATTTAATATATAGCTTTGAGCCATAAGCCAAGGAGCTTAGGGATAAGAGAAGTATAAAAATGGAGGCCAGTTGCCGGTGGCTCACACCTGTAATCCTAGCTACTCAGGAGGCTGAGATCTGAGGATCATGGTTCAAAGCCAGCCCAGCAGGAAAGTCTGTGAGACTCTTATCTGCAATAAACCACTAGAAAACTGGAAATGGCACTGTGGCTCAAGTGGTACAGCACTAGCTGAAGAGCTGAGAGACAGCACCCAGGCGCAGAGATCAGGCCCCACAACTGAAAAAAACAAAACAAAACAAAACACAAAGAAAATGAGGTATACAAGTGATATGATAAAAGAAGTTTTTAGGATGATGATAATACATGATAAAAATCAACCTTGGCCTTATATACTACAAAAAAGGGAATTATATTCCAGAAAACTGTCAGTGCTTTATGCAGAAGAACATTTTGGAATGCTGAGAAACAGCCTGTAAATGAACAAATATATATTGATAGGGAAAAAGAAAGCTCTTATTTATGGTACAGTTAAGGAAAGCGAAAAAATATTATTCATGACACTATTAATATAGGTAATGATGAAGTCCCCAAAACTATGGCAGGTATAGGATCAAAAAAGAAGAGATGACAATGAAATAAATAAAAAAAAGTTTGACTGGGTTTAATTTACCCAGCAATCGATAACTTACTAAAGCCAAGAAATATACTTGTATTTCTTGACTTTACTTATGGAATTTTTTGTGGATAGCCTAGTTAGAGAAAGCAGGAGGAGTAGAGTTGAAGCAGTAATGAGATGGGTAAGAAATCCTCCATGTGTTTTCTTCAGGCCCAGTGACAATTACACAACTTCCTCTGGTAGACACCACAGGGAAGGTGATTCTCAGTACACTGATCCTCTGAAGGGATTAGCAGGTAAGGTCGGCTAGCCTCATATATACTAAGGTCAGCAATCCTAGACATAAGACCTCAATTTAGATGCCTCTATTTTTAGGAGCCATTAGCACAACCTTCTATAGGCATTTGGTTGGCCTTTATAGAGGAGACATGGGAAGCATTTGTAAGCCAATTTTCTGTATTGTGACTCAGTACTATTCTGCTCCTAAACCTTCCCTGCCTCTCATTAAACCACAGGTGCCTTTTCTTCTGGGTTCCCCTTGGCAGTGACACAGCCACACATATGTGCAGTGCTGCTCTAGCTGACTTTCATTCCTGCTGTTTCATGGAAAGAAAGGAACAGGGGATAGTAGCCGCCTTCCCCAAATTAGCTTCAAATGTGTGGCTTTTACTGGAATTTTGACTTTATATCGTCATGGTCTACTCTAACACCTGGCAGCTCCGCTCTGTCTCCAGCTCAGTTAAGCATCTACAGTCGGGGACACATTTAATAAATATTGTGCTGTTTTAGTTGAATTTAATTAATTAATCTTTAAAGTAAATGGAGATTGTTTATTACCAGAGTCAACAAAAAAGTAAAAGAGAACATAAAATAATTTGGGTGTATGCTTGCAAAGAACTTACTGTCTTGTAAACACAAAAGCTGGTGCTATCACGATGAGATTGTAACAGTGCTGGATAGTAAATTCCATCTGAAAGCTTTGAGTAGTCATGTGTGAGAAAATCAGAAATTGTAGTAATTGATTATAGTAGGCCAAGGTAAGATTAACGGGAGGGGATGTTTTCTAAACACCTGAAAAAGAAGGATCCTATGTGTCCTAGGCACTTGGTTTAGCTTGTCCCAGCGCCCACACCAAAGAGGATGTGTCTATTTTGGAAAGCTCTAAGTGGTGATAATATGAAAGATTACCTATGTCATCAAATTTTGTCTTTTTTAAGACCTTGTCTCTATATTGACTGAGCTTCACTCTCTTAGGGATTCGTTTTTGCCTCATAAAATTCATTTTTCAGACTTTGTCCTTGATTCATCCGTGAAATGTTGTATTTCCCAAACTTTTGTTTTTGATTTCTCCAGTGGATATCAGTGATCCTTCATCATTTTTCTCCTACTTTTGTTTTCGGTAATAACATCTTTCTATGAACAACAATTTTCTCACTCCTCCATGCGTCAATAAAGGTTGAGTTCCTGCGTCTTGTACCCTCAAGTGACATAAGACCTAAAGTCCATTTAGCAACCAGAAGACTCTGGTTTCAATCCCCAGGAAAAAAATTAAAACTACAAAAACATACATAAGAGCATGCGTTCATTATTTATTACATGTAATAATAAATAATGAGTAATTTGTAATAATTAAAACTAATATACCTCTAAGTATATGTATATAATCCTGAAACTCAGCAAAAACACATGAAGAAAACATGACTTTCATAGACAAGCTGCTCATAAAGATAACATAAAGAATACTCACCTTTATTAGAAATGAGAGAAAGCCAGAGAAGAGAAATGAAAGACACCAACTGCTACATGCCATTACCCACGCCTCTCCCTGAGTATACAGGCTGTCCTTCAGAGAAGAGCACTGCACCGATCTCATGGAGTATTGGTGTATACTATCTAATTCTGGAAAGTAGTATTAACTTTAAGGGATTCCTCAACTCTGTATTTTTCATTAGGAATTATGTTATGTTGATGTCCATGTAATGGATTCCTATTAACCTCCTTTAATTGTCTCTTTTCTCTGGCAGAGGGAGGAGTGATATTTACTGCTGTTTTGGCAATGTTTGTAGCAAATTGAACAATAATCACAACTTCCCTATGATCCATAAAGGATCAGTATATACAGATTGGCAGAAGTCCTGGAACCCAGATAGTGTTTACATTAACAATGGTCTTCACTTAAGAAAAGGATTTTCTTTAAAAC
Source organism: Dipodomys spectabilis (assembly GCF_019054845.1). Lineage (NCBI taxonomy): Eukaryota > Metazoa > Chordata > Mammalia > Rodentia > Heteromyidae > Dipodomys > Dipodomys spectabilis. The sequence continues at coordinate 3,151,762 of NW_024871117.1, read as the reverse complement.
TTACCTGCCTAACAAACCTTGAAAACTATGTTCGAATTTCAAATGGAGGAACATCAATTGTATTTCATATGTTGAATTACACTTAGATTCTTGTTGAGTTAGAACTATATAAATTAGACATTTCTTAATATTCATAACTTTTAACATAATCACTGATGCTTTCAGTTAGAATAGACTTCTAACATCCATTAATGTGCGGAAGAAATGGTCAGTTTGCCTTTCTGTTACTGAAATGCTAGTTATTACCTAGCAGAGTTTTCTGCTAATTATGTTTTATGTTCCTTCCATTTATTTCTCCTCATAGAACCCTACTAAATATTATAGAAAATAGATTATTTCACCAAGAAAAAGAAAACTACAGAGCTACTTAAGAAGATCAGCTTGATAAACATATCTACAGACTTTAACTATAAATCCATGGTATAAGTTATACCTATAATTTAGTATATGTTTTGGTAAATGACAAACATAGCAGTAGATGAAATATTCTCATTTCATCTAAGTGCTGGAAAAATATTGAAGATCGTACATGATGAACAGACAAAATTAATTGAAAATTGGGTTTTATAAGGTATGAATATTTGCATTTTCCAAAGTATACATAATAAATATGCTTTGAAATTGCCAATAAATTCTAAATATAATGTTTGAGAAAAGCTTAATAAAAGTATAGGCAAAGGATATTTTAACATAAATAAGTTTAAGAGGTCTTTTGCTTTTCTTTCAATCAAATATGAAAAGATAATTATACTTCAGTTTTCCTTGCTAGAAGGATGTATTTTTAAATTCATTATTTGTAAAAATAATAATTTGCAGATTACTGAAAATTATTTTGGAAGTTAACATTAGTAATATAATTTAATTACTAAAATACACAGGGATAGGTTATATGAAATGGAAACATTTTTTAATAAAAGTATGAACTGATTCATCCTTAATGGAAATAGATTTTAAAATATACATTTGTGCTTTTTGATTTGCAACATATGAATATTTAATTATTATATCTAAATACTTATGAACCATGATTTCCCTTTGAATATGCTGTTAATTTCTTCTTTATAAGGACAATAAAATCATCTGATTAAAAGTGTCTAATTAAAAGATAAGTTTTAAAGTCCCATTGTATATTTGTGATAAACAATAGCATGTATGCTCTCAAATTCAGAAAAAAGGCTAAATTTCCTATGGACTGGATTAATCCTTGAGATTAAGAAAACATTTTTACTTAATCCACATTAATTTTTGAATAAACATACTATATTTTCAGTTTTCATTAATTTGACCTCAAAAGAGAATATTTACATACTATTTCCCCATGCAAAATGTATTGCAAAATTAATTTCACTCAATTTACAAAGTTCACAACAATTTAAAGAGTTTATGACAAATGTCCATCATCACCATCCCCAATACAAGTCAAGGAAAATAATTAGTCATTAAAAAATGAGTTTACTGGTTCAGTGTCTTTTTCTTCAGAAACTGAATTACATAAATATGCTTGTGTAATTGTTTCACATAATATAAACTTAAATATGATGTTAATGGAAATTAAAAATACAATTATCAGAGAAAAACTTATATGCACATTTAGTTGATACTCTTTTGACTATTTCTCTTATGTCCTTTGCACAATTTGTCTATAAACTGAAACCAGTTTGTACTTTAAATCTGCTATACTCATGAGATCCAAAATCTTCCAAGTTTTCAATATCCTCTTTACTTCCGCAGTTATTGAATCCCTGAAATAGACTTTTCTATACGTATTTTAATATTCACTGCTGCCTGCAAGCTAGCTGCAGGTTATTTTGGTTACCAGAAGCAGCACTAATTTGAACTATCTTTCTATAACTACTCATAGCTTAAAAAAACAAATTGTGGACAGTTGACTTTAGCCAAAAGCTAACTTTCAGATTGAAAAAAATAATAATCCTAGTAAGAAAAATGTGCAAAACCCAAAATATCTAGAAGTGCACCTTCTTTGAAACGTTTTTGAAAAATATATATTGGATTCTAAGATTATTCAATTTTATGGGAAGATAGACGTTAAGACAATGAGTTATTTAAATGGCATAGATACTTAGAATCAGTAAACTCACTTTTCATGCTATAGAAACTTCTTTAAAAAGTTTTTCAGACCAGCTGTTTCAAATTATGAATAATTGGTCAAGTTATGTTTAAATCTGAGCTTGAAAACTGTGACTGGTCATTAACAAATTCAACTGGAAATCTGTTCTACTGAATCAAGCTTGAATCAGAAGTTGAGTACTTAAAAGAGTTGAATTCTAACAACTTTGAGATCAGAATTTCTAGACTAACCATATATTTTATATACTAGTTGATGTCTTCTTCATATGAAGAGAGTTACATTAAGTAATAAATCCTATAGTGGGTCGAGAGTTTGCATAAAGTTTCACCACTTGGAATTAGAATGAAAATTTAACCATTTGTTATATATTCATATAGATGGCTGTGACTATTATTTACAAATCCAGATTCCGGGGAAAAGGGCTTTGTTTTCAAACATAGAAATGGGAGAATATCTGCTCCAATTCACTACAGTAGTCAGAATACAAGTTCTCCAAAATATTTCTGCACCAGTAATCAGAACAACCCAATGGAGGAATCATGTAAAAATAATAGTTAAAAATATTGATACAGAAAATTGAACTAGATTCTAGGTTTTAGCCCAACATAATCAAAAGGAATATTCTATGAGGATAAGAGTTCTAAGGCAGCTTCTGCAGAAAAATCCATGAGATACTAATCTTATTATCTCCAATTAACTGTCAAAAAAGCCCAGAAGTAGATCTTAGAACACCCCAAATATGGAATTTCTTCAACACAGAATGTTAAAGACAAAAATATTGTTGTTTTAATCCAACAAGTGGGTAGTATTGTGTTATAGTCATATAAAATATTAATATACAAAGAGATAAGTAATACATGTATACATAGATATCATGAGACAGATGATAGACGATGACGGGACTATCCACGCACACATACATACTTACAAACATACATGCGTGCATGTACGCATGCACACATGCATACATAAAAATTAAATCTAAGTATAAATTCCTGGCTTTCACATAAATTTTTACTCGGTAAACTTTATATAATTTTCATGCTACTTCATGCTTATAGTTTTTTTTTCTACTAGGAAAAAGTTTGAGAACATCTGTATGTACCCTGGCATAAATATATATTATCTGTATGTATATACTCCCTGTACATGTTCAAAATTCGAATCCATTTTGAGAAATAATACTAACAAAATCTCACTTATGTGTGGATTACTATGCTAGTCTGGAAAATCAAATTAATGGCAATCTATAATTCCACATAATGTCAAATCTGCACTTGGTTTTCCATGAGTTGGTATTGATTTGTGTGAGATAAAAAGGAAAAGAGTCTGCAAAAATAAAATCTGTATAAAATCTAGGCTTTTCAGCCTTGATATTACAAGGCTTACAGGTAGACTACAAGTGGGTACCTTTCTATAATATTTGATTAATTTTAGTATGCATTAATTATACAGGTACAGCATTTTATTTTGACATTGCATACATGACAGCATTTAATACAAACTTAAAATATCATGCAATCAATTACTGACACATTTTAAATCCCAAATTGACTTTGTCTTCTAGATAATAAATGTTATGATATTTCTCTTCAATTCTGTTGTGTAGGAAGAGAATATGATTTCAAAGTTCTATTCTATTAAGGTTTATGCATAATTAAAATACCCTGGTTAATGCTAATACAAAATAGGATTTGGTCCATGTCTTTGTATTGGATTACGTCATATTTGGAGGTATTGCTTCTTCATCCCATGTTGTAGCAACTGAGGAAAAGGTTATTAATAAATTTCTAAAAAATGATGCAAGATTACACATCTCCAAATCTAGCCTTGCCCATCGGTCAATTATAAAAAAATAATATATGGTTAGGAACTCAAATTCTTATTTTGTTCATATCTAAATCTATATTTGTGTCAACATATTTGTATCACTGTCTCCATTCGTTTACAAATAGTCTCAAGATACGACTGAAAATTGGTATTCACATGATTTTTATATCCAAACTTCTCTTAGGAAGGAAAAAGCTGAGCCACATAGTATTTTAAATGCTGTAGAAGTTAATATTAAAAGTAAAATCAGTAATACTCTAAACATATTTATGTCTTTCTCCTGAATGCCAGGTAAGTGCTCTTCTGATGCTTGGTTCACATGATTCTGAAATTGAGCTGCATATTTCTGCTCTAATTCACTGCTCAAAACACCTTCCAAAATAGAAGGTTTTATCTGTTGTTCAGCAAAATCGAGAATGCTGATGGTATAAAGGAGTTCCAGAATATTTTAACTAAGTGAACTGATGATTTTTCTATTTTAAGAACTGAAAGTAGGAGAATTATATAATTTACTCTCTAAACTGACCTGAGAGATTTCTAAACATTTAGCAGAGGCACTGTTATTAATTTTGTTGACACAACAGTGAAGTCTTTTTTAAAACGAAATTGGACATTCATCACCCTACCTGTAACGAACAATAACATGTCTCTGAAATTTAGATTGTTCAAAACAGTTCTACATGCTTTGCCTTTCTAAAATTCATGATTTCTCATAAATTTACTGTGGATTTACAGCACTCCTTTACCTTTGGCAGTTAATTGGAGATAAACGTTTCCTAGACTGTCCTGACTGGTCTAACGTCAAACCACAGGTCTCTGATCTCAGCCTCCTGAATAGATAGAATTATAAGCATGAGCCACTGAGGCTCGGCTAGCATTCCCATTGAAAAGGGGAAAAAATTGAGACACAGAACAGTCACCTACTTTGTATTACAACTCCATGCATGTATCTGTATGAATATATTAATATTTAATATGAAAGTGGAATTGAATTCCTGCTTTTTGAATGAATATGCAATACAATGTCGTAGGTACTCTATGGTGACTTACTGGCATGGAAGGCTTCGAGGAGGTTCAACACTGAAACAAAAAAAAACTATAAGAAGCTCCAGCCATCCATCACTGTGGAATTTGGAACAGCTCCTACCTACACAACATACACAAAACAATGTGCTGCCTCAGCTCTCCTTCCCCTCTCCTTGGAGACCATCAGGGAATTGATGCTATGACTTCACTTAGTAATCTCAAAGATAAGTGAGTCATTGAAAAATTGTGCTGTGAAGTTCCCAGTGACTTCTGGAAGTCAACTTCTGCCTCACTGGTAGATAATTACAAGATATGAGTCAGCACCCTCCTTTGGGAGGCTGATGCTACCAAGCCCCAGCAGGAACTTTAATATGCATTTCCACCCAGAACACTGCAATTACTAAATAAAGAATAAATTTAATCCTTACAGATCCCAGAAACTTAGTTTCAACAAATTTCCATATATATGTATATATATTTCTAATTACCTGAAAAATGACATCAGAATTCAAATAACTATAATTCCATCAGTTGATATTGATGGAGAATAATTTTAAAACATAAATGAAGCATATGTCCATATGATTTTAGCAGACTTTTAATCAGAATGTTTACACAACACTGTCAAGCCAGGTGCTGGTGGTTCATGCTTGTAATACCTAGCTATTCAGAAGGCTGAGATCTGAGGATTGTGGTTCAAAGCCATCCCAGGAAAGTCTGTGAGACTCTTTTCTCCAATAAACTACCCAAATACCATAAGTGTCTCTGTGGCTCAAGTGGTAGAGCCCTCACCTTGAGCTGAAGAATTGAGGTACAGCACCAGGCCCAGAGTTCAAGCCCCATGACAGAAAAACAACAACAACAGTGACAACAACAACAACAAATCTACAGAATATTTCACTCAGCACCATCAGGATACATGTTTTTCTCAGTAGCACACAGAACATTTTCCAAAATGGATCACATTTTATGTCACAAAACAACTGTCCAAATTCAGAAACATTGAAGTTATGCCCTGCATTCTCTCAGACCAAAAAGGAATAAAATTAGAACTCAACACCAAAAGCCACCAAAGAAAGATCTGTAACATATGGAGACTGAACAATATACTGTTGAATCACCAGTGGGTCATGGAAGAGATTAGACAGGAAATTCAAATGTTCATGATATTCAGCAAAAATGAACACACAAATTAGCAGCTCCTCTTGGACACAGCAAAAGCAGTACTCAGAGGCAAGTTTATAGCTCTGAGCTCCTACATCAACAAATTGGAGAGATCCGAAACCAACAATTTAATGAGATATATGAACCTCCTTGTAAAAGAGCAGCAACCTAAACCCAAATCCAGTAGACAGAAAGAAATAATTAAAATTAAATTAGAATTGGCTGAATTATAATTTAAAAAAATAGAATCAACGAAACAAAGAGTTGGTTCTTTGAAAAAATTAACAAAATTGACAGACCCTTAACAAATCTTATCAGAAAAAGAAGAGAACACAACCAAATAAATAAACTCTATATGAGAATGGAAACAACACCAAACACAAAAAAACAAGATACAGAAATTATAAGGGAATACTTCTTAAACCCTTATGCTAATAAGTTTGAGGACCTGGAAGAAATGGACCATATCCTAGCAAATATTGACATGCCAAAATTAAACCAAGATGAGATAAACCAAATTAAGAGGCCCATATCAAGGATTGAAATAGAAACATCAATAAGAGACCTCCCATGTAAGAAAAGCCCAGGACCAGATGCATTTACAGCAGAATTCTACAAGGCCTTCAAAGCAGAGTTCACTCCAATACTCCTCCAACTCTTCAATGAAATTGAAAGAGAAAGTTCACTACCAAACTCGTTCTATGAAGCCATCATAACCCTCTCCCAAAACCAGGCAGGGTCTCATCCAAGAAAGAGAACTATAGACCCATTTCATTGATGAACATCAATGCAAACTTCCCAACAAAACTTTGGCCAATCAACTTCAACAATTCATCAAAAAAAAAAAAAACATACAAAACAATCAAACAGCCCTCATTTCATGGATGCAAATCTAGTTCAATATAAACAAATCAATTAATATAATTCATCATATCAACAAGAGCAAGGCTAAAAACCACATAGTTATCTCAATGGAAGCAGAAAAAGCCTTTGACAAGATTATGATGAAGGCTCTGGAAAAATTAGGAATCCATGGAATATTCCTCAATTTAATAAAGGCTGTATATGAAAAAACCTACAGCCAGCATTATACTTAATAGTGAAAAACAAAAGCCATATCCTCTTAAATTAGGAATGAGACAAGGATGTCTACTCTCTCCATTTCAATTCACTTTAGCATTAGCTACAGAAATAAGACAAGATGCAAATATAAAGGGGATCCAAATAGGGAAAGATGTAGTAAAAATCTCCCTCTTTGCAAATGACATGATCTTGTATTTAAAGAATCCCACGGACTCCACTCCCAAATTACTCAAGCTGATTCAAAACTTTGGCAAAGTAGCGGGGTATAAAATTAACCCTCAAAAATCAATGGCTTTTCTGTATGACAACAAAGAGAAGAGTACAGCTGAAATCAGGAAAGCAACTCCATTCATACTAGCTCCACAAAAAATAAAATACCTTGGAATTAAGTTAACCAAAGACGTGAAGGACCTCTATGATGAAAACTTTAAAAACCTGAAAAAGGAAATCAAATCAGAACTTAGACAGTGGAAAAACCTCCCATGCTCCTGGATTGGAAGGATCAACATTAATCAATACTTCCCACGGTTATCTACAAATTCAATGTGATATCTATCAATATTCAAACCTCAGTCTTCAAGGAAATAGAAGAGGCAATGTAAAAATTCATATGGTACAATAAAAGACCCCTAATACCAAAAACGCTCCTCAACTAGAAGAGCAATGCTGGAGGAATATCAATACAAAATGTCAAACCCTACTACAAAGCCATAGTAAGCAAAACAGCTTGGTACTGGCACAAGAACAGACCTCAGGACCAATGGAATAGAATTGAAAACCCAGAAATGAACCCACAGAACTATAGCCATGTAATCTTTGATAAAGGAGCTTAAACAAATAGAATGGAAGAAAGACAGCCTCTTCAAGGCTGGGAAGGTGGCTCAGTGGTAGAGTGCTTGCCTTGCATGCCTGAGGCCCTGGGTTCGATTCCTCAGCACCACATAAGCAAAAACAAAAAAGCCGGCAGTGGCACTGTGTCTCAAGTAGTAGAGTGCTATCCTGGAGCTGAAGAGCTGAGGGACAGTGCCCAGGCCCAGAGTTCAGGCCCCACGACCGGACCCAAAAAAAAATAAAAGAAGACAGCCTCTTCAGGAAATGGTGCTGGCAAAATTGGTTAATCACCTGTAGAAAACTAAAACTAGATCCTGATATATCACCCTGCACCAGAATCAACTCCAAATGGATCAAAGACCTCGGAGTAAAGCAGATACCCTGAAAACATTACAGGATCGAATAGGAGAAACCCTAGGTCTCCTTGGGCAGGCCGAAATTTTCTTAATAGAGATCCAGATTCACAATAAATCAAAGAAAGGTTGGACAAATGGGATTGCATGTAGTTGCAGAGCTTCTACATGGCAAAGGACATTTCTAGCAAGATCAATAGAAAGCCCACAGATTGGAGAAGATCTTCCCTAGCCATACAACGGACAAGGGTCTCATATCTAAAATATACCTGGAACTCGAAAAATTAAATCCCCCAACAACAAATCCTCAAAGAAACAACTGCCCAATAAATAAGTGGGCTAAAGACTTAAAGAGAAACTTCTCTGAAGAGGAAAGAAAGATGGCCAATAGACACATGAAGAAATGCTCAACCTCTCTATCCATAAAAGCAATTCAAATCAAAACAACAGTGAGATACCACCTCAACCCAATTAGAATGGCTATAATCAAAACTTTAATTACAACAGATATTGGAGGGGATGTGGACAGAAGGGAACCCTACTGCATTGTTGGTGGGAGTGTAAACTTGTTCAACCATTTTGGAAAGTAAGATGGAGGTTCCTCAAAAGACTCTACATAGGGGCTGGGAAAGTGGCTCAGTGGTAGAGCATTTGCCTTGCATGCATGAGGCCCTGGGTTCCATTCCTCAGCCCACATAAGAAAAAAGAAAAAAAGCCAGAAGTGGTGCTGTGGCTCAAGTGTTAGAGTGCTAACATTGAGCTGAAGAGCTGAGGGACAGCACCCAGGCCCAGAGTTCAGGCCCCAGGATCGGATCCCCCTCCAAAAAAAAGTCTCTACATAGAGCTTCCCTATGACCCAGCAATCCCACTTTTGGGCATTTACCTGAATGATCACAAACAAGACCAAACTAAATCTACCAGTACAACTATGTTTATTGCAGCATTATTTACCATAGCTAAGACATTGAACCCTCAGAAGATGAATGGACCAAGAAAATGTGGTATATATACACAATGGAATTCTATGCCTCCATCAGAAAGAATGACATTGCCCCATTTGTTATGAAATGCAAAGACTTGGAAAAAATTGTATTAAGTGAAGTAAGTCAGATGCACAGAAATATAGGTCCCATGGTTTCCGTTATTTGCTATAACTAGTATATGTCTGAGATAAGCAGAGAAGGTCACATAAGATGATGTTAAGTGAAATGAACCCCAAGATAAGGACACAAGTGCTTTTTCCTTTCTTGCTATTGTTTCTAACATATTTATAAGATACCATTTTTGCTGCTGTGAATGTCCCTCCCTCATGGTATAACCCTGTTTTCACTGTATTTGATGTTGGTATAATTTGTGGAAGGGAAGGGAAAAAACAAATTGTTTAAATAGGGATACAAGTTAAACCACTGCAACATTGAGATGTATAAGATGCTATGTCAAAAACATAAAATTTAGGTGGGGTAGGGGGAGAATGTAGTTGGGGAGTTGGGAGAAGGGATGATAGGGGAAAACAAAGGAGAAGGCAACAATGCTTGATAAGAAATGTTCTCATTACCTAGCTCTGTACCGTGTTTTCACAATAAAAAACTTTAAAAAAGAAATTGAAAAGAAATAACTGTGAAGAACATATATATTTTAAAATTTTAATCGTGCAATGTTATAGTTAAAAAATGATAAAAGGAACTATTTTTAGTGAAACAGGTTAAGATAAGCAGAAATGGGGAAGGACAGATTTCATACAGGAAAGGTGAAATAAAGATGTCGGTAACATTTCTATTGCTGTGATTTTCTTATCTACATTATCTTGCTAATTGAATACAAATATTAGTTTTTTTGAATTATCTCAGCTTACTTGGATTTCTATTTCCTCTTCTGCTTTTAAATTAATATGAAATTATATATTATATAATTATATATATATATTATGTTATATATATTGTTTTCCTTAACCAATGTGCTACATTTCTCAGTCACTCACTCCTCAGAGTAGTATCTATTTGTAGCAGTTTGTCCATGAATGTGTATGGGCATGCATGATCTTTTACTAAAATTAATGAATCCTGAGTATATCCTACGAATTTAAGGGTATGGGTCTGTAGGAGCAGGATGACTAGCAATGCGAGAAGTATTGACATTAATCAAGACGCATTGTATTCATATACTCCATTGTACAAACAGGTAAAGATAATAATTTTTTTAGATGAGGTCAATTAATTATTAACCTATCCTACCTAGCAGGTTTTTGACAAAGGTCCATGACTGATAGCAAATTAGTAGAATTTTATTAGTAATCTTTAAAATATGACAACATGATAATATCCAGAAGTGAAATTTCATTGTCAAGCTCAGTGCTGTTTTTAGCCATCAAGAACATTGATCAGTTTCTTTTCTTGATGAAACATGGGGTGTTTCTCTACTAAAGAAACAAGCAACATTTCTGTGAATTCAGAAGAGAATTTCTGTTAAGTGAAGAGAGGGCTAGTTCATCTCAGTTACCATTTCTACACTGTGTCATGTAGGATTAAGAGCAAGCAATTTGTGCTCCATTAAATATTAGATCCATGAAATAACTGAAGGAATTTGTAAAAGAGGAAAATTGTGCAAGTGACATTATTTGTTTGTGAAAAGTACTTGCCCAGGAAGATATAGGACATAATTTATGTTACTGAGTAAAGTTGTAATATAGTTTGGTTAATTGTGAAGTTTGTATTCATATGCAGACTTTATTGGTTTATAGGAAGGTTGTGATAGATAGTTAGATAGATAGATAGATTGATAGATAGATAGATAGATAGATAGATAGATAGATAGATAGATAGATAGATAGATAGATAGATAGAAAGACAGACATGCTGTATATATACTGTATATACACATTAGCTTGAATGTTAGGTTGATGCAGGAAAGTCAGGTTAGATATTGAACTTAGGGCTTCTCACACCCTAAACAAATACTGTAACACTGAAAAAAATTCTACAGACCTGTTAGGTTTGATTTTATATTAATGTGTTTAATCCACTTATAGTTCTGTAGGTCCAGGCAAAATCTGACAAGGTCAGCATCCCCACAGGCCGCCTCTGAGGAGTTTGTGTTAAGCTGGGAAGGGTGTAAAAGATTGTGAGGAAGACAGTCTGCAACTGCTCTTTGTATACCTGGCACTACTTACTTTTGCATATTCTAGTATTCATCTGCTTTTTTGTTTTGTCAATATGACAAAATCACCTTTAATATTAGAATATGAATATGTATATGCACATATATACACACATACATGTGCATATATGATTTTTTGAGATTAACATCTGATGATCAAATCTGCAAGTTTTGGTTGGCTTTTCTCCTTGATTATTAATACAAGTTTTCCCTTTCCTATACATAACCTATCTTCTGTATTTGTAACAGATACATTGAAGAAAATCTGGATGTTCTCTTCTTGTAAAAGTTCCTTAGAAAGTTTAATAGTTGATTCTGTTCTTTAACGATGCTCTTTTTTATTATTGTGAAAATACTGTACAGAGGGGTTACAATTACATGGGCAATGTAATGAGTACATTTCTTATCAAGCATTGTAGCCTCCTCCTTTGTTCCCCTTCCCATCCCATCCCATCCTCTCCCTGCCCCCCCACCCAATGCTTCTCCCTCCTACCAAAGTTGTAAAGTTCATTTTCGATGCACGACTTGTAAAACGATGCTCTTTAATTGTTGTACTTATACATAAGACATAGCACTTAATAACCAAAATAGACCTAATTCTTGCTTCCTGAGACTTCAATGAAATCTCTTCCCTGTGGCTCCTCTGTAATTTCAACCTTTTCCAGTAGTGTCTTCACACGGATATCATTTTCTCGCAGAATCTACTGTCTGCAGAGTTTACAGGGTAATCCTGACTACACACATGGCAGCTGTTATTGAAACTTCTTGCTCCTCCCTCACTCTGAGTTTTCAACTGGGTCCGGGACCTCATTTTTCACTTCGTGTGCACATTTGAGTCACAGCAGAATCTTCAAGCTTTATATGCTATGCTGCTACATCTCAACTCTTTATCCTTACAGACTGCTGTATCTTGGGTTAAGTGTCCTTCTAAAAAGGTTCCCCAAGTCTATCTGGCTCAAAATAGGTCTTTTCCTTGTCTTTTCCGCCTCTCAAGCATGATGAAATTGTAATACTTATGATCCCAAACATAGAACTATTGCTTCTTATGTGTTGACCAGTTTCATGAATATTTATCATTAAAAAAAGACTAATACAAATAAATCTACTGTGTCCCAAATTGGACTTCATTTAATATAATTTATGACTTTAGAAATCTCAACATATCATAACTATTTTTACACTTACTATATTCTTCAAACATATAAATGATATGTCGTACTATAAAATATTATTTCTATAGCATTTTGAATAAAGAAGAAATATATACATTTGTTCAGTCTACTTATATGAATTCCAACTAGAAGATAATGCTGTTCAAATGAGGAAGACATATTTATGTAAAGTAATATAATGACTCTATATTTTTTTTCTGTTTTCTAAGTTACTTGGCAAATGTTTTGGATGAGTGATAATTTAAAATTAAGTGTACATTCTCAGAAGAAGATATTTCTAGAAATGATGTTAAGATTTATTGAAAGGACTGTATTATTTTGCTTAATATAATTTTTCCAAATTTTTCCATTCCCTTATGAATGGGGTAATAGTTTTCTTTCTGATGGAAACATAAAATTCCATTGTATATATACCATATTTTCCTGATCCATTTTTCCACTGAGGTGCATCTGGGTTAAGCAAAGTCAGATAGACCCAAAGAAACATATGTTGCATGGTGTCCCTCATTTGTAATAATTATCATGTACCTATAAATCTACAAGTAAACACAATGGATAGAAAAGACACATACACACACACCCAAATACACTTGGGTATGATAAATTAAACAGCACACTAAACATTCACAGAGTTAGAAAAAAAGGAGGATATTCATAGGAGAGGATCAAAAGGGCTCAGAGATATGTGCAAGTGATTGTATAAAATAATACTTATCCAAATAAACTCCAAGAAATAGAAACAAGACCAGGGCTGGGAATGTGGCTTAAAGGTAGAGCGCTTTTCTAGAATAGATGGAGCCCTGTGTTTAATTCCCCAGCACCATATAAACAGAAAAAGTCATAACTGGAGGTATGGCTCAAGTGGTTGAGTGCTAGCCTTGAGCAAAAAGAGTTCAGGGACAGTGCCCAAAGCCTGAGTTCAATCCTCAAGACTGGCAAAAAAAAAAGACTTTTAATTTTTTTTTAATTTCATATAACTTTCCCCCCAATTTTCCTCTTTTATTGCTGTTTTTGATTTTTATACATTTTGCCTTGTATGTAAGTTTACCTGATTAAGGGGGAAGCACAGAAATGAATTATCAAATGTTTCATATAGTTAATAGCAATATGTACAAGTCTGATACGAACTAGTTAATATATTAATCATAATAACATTTATGTTTCTAACATTTAGGATTCTTAGGTTTAGTATATGCAAAATTATTTTCTAAAACAAAGAGGAATCAGCAATAAAACTAGTGAAGTTTCTCTGAACTAGTGAAGTTCAGGAATATCCATTCAGATTAAGAAGCAGTGGTAAAGATCATAAATGACATGTTAGTTTAAATCCTAAAGGGATATATTTGACAATAATACATCAGCTCAAAGGCCTAGGAATGAATCATGTCTTTTTTGGGACTTTCACTATATGGACACTTGATTTCTTTAGGAAAAAAACATTTTTTTCTGTGAAGATGACAACTTCTTTCAGAAAGGATAATAGGAGTTAAAAAAAGTTTTGGAGAAATCGTGTTTTCTAATCACATAATGAAGTTTTGCTAAATTTTTGTGATAACAATGTTTTCAGCATGAATCATTTCACTGATGAACAGAATGCACTTGATTAAACACAGATAAATAGAGGAGAAAAAAAGGCAAGAAACAAAACCTTTGGGTATTCAGGCTGCCACCAATTGCTTTTGCATGTCCTTTGAGTTGTGCGGTAGCTAATCATATTTTGGCACTTCCTAGCCATCAAAGCATTTTATAAAATGATCCTATTACAATGTTTCTCTCAGGGGCAAGGTTAGCTTGGATGACAGTTTAATTGATCTGCTTCTTTTCCTCCAACTGGCTTTGCCAGTTTAATGAATTGTGCTGTTTTGTTATTCATTTGTGTTAATTATTTAAAAATTTTAGCCTCTGAATTTTTCTTGAATTTTCTCATTTGTGATTCTTAGGCAGTAATGAAAATGTGTCATTTTTAATAATTTCACCCTCATCTTACTTTCTGAGAACAGTTTTTGAAGTAGTAGATATTAATACTGGCAAGATTTTATAAATATATTTTCAATAATTCTTATTTCTCCCAACTTAGTTACATGCCAGTGAGGCAATCATCCTATCAATAATGTCTCCTTTCTGAGAAAAGAGAAAGAGGAGGCAATTTCTTCCCAATTTAAAACTTGTAGCTGTCAGCTTCTTTGTGTTAATATTTATTAGTTTTTGTGTTGTTTGTTTGTTTGGTTGGTCATGGGGCTTGAACTCTGTGCCTGGGTACTATCCCTCAGCTCTTCAGCTCAAAACTAGCACTCTAATACTTGATCCACAGCACCACTTCTGGTTTGTTTGTTTGGTTTTTTTTCTGCTTATATGGTCTGGGGAATCGAACCCAGGGCCTCATGCATACCAGGCAAACACTCCCACTAAGCCATCCTCTCAGACCTATTATTTTTAATTTTAAAAGTATGTTTTCATAAATTTGAGATCTATTTATACAGAACCATTAGTCAAAGTATACAAAGGAAAACTATCACTATCACTTAGCATTTAAAAGTAATCAGAATACAATCAACAAGTCACATTAAAGATGGAAAAGTTGTTTTTGTCTGCAGTTTTTTTTTTTTTTTTTTGGTATACCAAATAGAAATAACTTTGATGAGTAGAAGATTAAGTTTCATGAGCTGTGATTTAGGTTAACTGGCGTATCAACCAGAATCCTAGAAGAATAAGGCATGACATATTTAAGCTGGATAATTGATGAAAATCATATAATGTTTAAAGGCATAAGGTGGAGTTTAAAAAACAACAATGAAGGATGGTGCTATATGGTGTTATATACAAGGAGAAGCAATGCAGTTTTATAACTTGTCATTTCTTTGAATTGTTTTTATTCTTATTCTTTTATTCTTGAAGGATATTTTTTCTATGACAAATACTATTAGTAGATGTTCAACCTTAATCTCCTCTCTATAGTTGAATCGATTAATATAATGTGATGTATGCTCTTCTGTGAATTTAGTGAGCATTTGAATACTTGTGAGCCAGATGGGCTCCACTGACAATTCTACTGCTGAACTGTTTATGTCATTATAGACAATGCATAGGTAAACAAGTGTAGATGAATTTCAATTAACAAAAAGATGACACTCTGAATATAGCTAAGCTAGCATGAGATCTGTGGACAGGAAGTGACTGAAAATAGGATTATCTTTTTATGTTAGTATTCTAACAATAAAACTATGCCTGTCATGTAGTCATCATTGAATCTGTGGAAAATATTCCTTGGAAAAACATCTGGCAAAATTCAATGGAAAACAATTGTAGACCATAGGAATCAAAGTTTTACTGCATGATTATTTGTAATTTTTGGCTTAATGTAGATCTTCTATACCTTGTTTGTTATAGGTGATTCATTTTGTAGTCATTTCACATATCTCACTTTATTTTCATGAAAAGATTGTTTATACAAAATGATTTAAATGATTAACTTCTAAATAGACCATTAGAGTAGGAAAATTCTGTTCATGCAAAGTAAATCAAATGTTTTAATTTTTATTGTAAAGTTGATGTACGCAGAGGTTGAAATAAACACTGTCTTCATACCTAATATTTTCCACACATGGATTCAAGTCCTTCATCGTATTAGGTTAAACATCTCCTTAACTTACTAGTATACCATCTTGCTTTGGGTCTGTTTGCTTAATTAAATATTTTGACCTTGAAAAATTATGATAATTCATTAATGTCTGTTTGCTTGATAGTATTTTCTTTAAAGCTAATGTCAGTGCATGCTAATAGTTATATTTTGACATATTGACAATGGAAGACAGAGAGCAATTACAACTTAGAAGTGACTTAGATGTGGAATATTCAATATATATCCAGTATATATATATATGTATATATTATGCATACATATATATACATACATATATGTCATACAAAAGTTACATAGATGCAACTGTTCACACAAACATTTCTTTAAAGCATAGACAATTTTGCCAAAGGCAGCCTCTTGCCTGCTTTTGTGTACACAATATAAATAGAATAGAGGAAATAGGGGGAAAAAAAGTCCCACTGCTGGAAGGCAGCTTTAAAGAAAAATGATGTTCATAGCTATCCTCCCAATAGCTTGCAAAGCAGTTTTTATAAAACATATTTAATGTTTACAACCACTTGGAGGCTGGGGAAGGAGTAATACTTCCAATATATGTTTAATGTGCTTGAACCCCTCATTGGCAAAGGAGCAAGTTTGGCTGGAATATATTTAATACTTAGAGTCATTTGGCAGTTCAGGAAAAAGAAACTTCTTGTTAATTTTTAACCTTTATTGCTGAGCAGTGACCGCTAAGGCAATATTCAGCGCAGGGTGTTTTTATGTTTTGGGACACATTGTGTTGCCACTGAACCAGTTCTTAGACTTCTCTCAAGGCTGGGCAAAAACTGTCAATAGTGTTACCTTTGCAATTGTTAAGGAAATAAAAAAAAGAAGAATCAAACTGAGGAATAAAATGTTCCCACAACACAGAGTCATAATATCCTATGGCACTGAAAATAGCTTTGCCTCGCTGTGTCCAGTGGAACACTTTATGGCTAGCATAGGAGAGATTGTCAGGCCCTGCTCAATTGCATCAAATTGCCACTCAGCAGAATAGGAAGAAGCCATGTAATCTGATAATTTTTGTTTCTCACAGATCTACAGCTTGTCTCTACACATTAAGGCCCAAAGAAACATAGGTCCCATAGTTTCCCTTATTTGCAATAACTAGTATATGTTTGAGACAAACAGAAAAGGTCAGATAAGTTGATGTTAGGTGAAATGAATCCCAAGATAAGGACTCAAATGTTTTTTCTTTCTTGCTATTGTTTCTAACCTATTTATAAGATGATTTCTTTGTTGTTTTATATGTACCTCCCGCATGGTATAACCCCTGTTTTCACTGTATTTGATGTTGGTATAATTTGTGGAAGGGAAGGGAAATAACAAATTATTTAAATAGGGATACAGGTGGACCCATTGCAACAATGAGATGTACAAGTTGTTATGTCGAAAAACTAACTTCACAACTTTGGCGGGGGATGCAAAAGGGTGGTAAGGGGAAACAAATGAGGAAGAAATAATGCTTGATAAGAAATGTACTCATTACCTTGCCCATGTAATTGTAACCCCTCTGTACAGTATTTTCACAATAAAAAACATTAATATTAAAAAGATACATGGTTTCTCTACATCAAAGAAATACTGAAATAGGTTAGAAAATACATTAGGATTTTTAAAGAAAATTTAAGAAAGGACAATTGTAAATATGAGCTTCATGAGCCAAAGCAAAGGACTGATTACCAGAATAAAAGGAAGATGGTAATTACCTCTGTCACTTTTGTAAGTTAGGTTTTTTGTTTGTTTGTTTTTGTTCGTCGTGGGGTTTGAAATCTAGGGCAGGGTGCTGTCCCTCAGCTCTTCAGCTCAAGGTTAGTGCTCTACTACTTGAGCCACAGTACCACTTCCAGCTTTTTCTGCTTATGTGGTGCCGAGGAATGGAATCCAGGGCCTCATGCATGCAAGGCAAGCATGCTCCTACTGAGCCACCTTCCCAGACCCTTGATTTAGTGAATTTTATAAACATTGTGATAGGTGCTCTGTACATTTTTTTTTTTTGCTTTACTTCTTTTAATAACCTTGAGAATGAAGACAGCAAACATCAAAAAGAGAATAACTAACGGTAATATGGAGAATTGGAAAATGTTACTGTGAGTCTTAGAACTGAGTTTTTAACTCTTATCAAATTAAAACAGACACTTTTGCAGTCACATGCTCTATTTTTGACAGAAAGATAAGTGAGAAAGTAGAATTAAACCTAAACTCCTCTTCTTTGTGAGGAGTGGACCAGACTGCAGAGTAATGATAGAGCAGCAACGCCTTCATGTTACTCCGTGTCCTACTTTATTCAGCAGACATGTCAATAGAGGTTAAATCATGCTTATCTCACCATTATGAGGTAAGAATTGCATCTGACTGGAGTCAGAAACTGGTCTCCTATGCATCACAGATTTACAGGCCAAGAGGAAATGAATGCAAGAGGCCTGTCACCACTTGGATATTGTTCAGTGAGTTTCTGGACTATGAACAAAGCTGAAATGGGTCTTTGAACAGAGGATCCTAAGAAAGGTATACAAGCAATATGTGGAAGCTGACAGTAGTAAGTTCCCCGTGGGCCACAACTTCATATTATTGTTCTTGCGTCAACCAATTAACTTAGGGAACTGTGTACTTATCATCATATATTCTATCTCCTATTCTATGGGAGAAGTGATAGGCTATCACATCAGGATTAGATTAGAAATTATGACTGATCAGAGGTGTGCTCTCTATCTCTCTCTCCTTCTCTCTCTCTCCATCTCTCTCTCTCTCTTTTCCTCACACACACACACACACACACACACACACACACACACACACACACACACCAACACATACACATTGTTCCTGAGGGAAAGCATGTGATGATATAGCATTGTGAATCAAAGCAACAGCAAAGGACTCAGGATTACTATAAATCCCATGAGTAAATGAGAAAACAGTTATATTTACGTAATTAAGCCTCTAGACCAGCCTACAATGTCACTCAACAGGTTGTCTACAACTTCATCTGAGATCATTAGCTAAAGTTTCCTAGTTAATCACCTATGGATATTAGTGTTCCTGTGATAATAAATGCATGTCTTATGTTACAAAGCTTTTGGTTAATTATTATAAAGCGCTAGATTCCTTGTCTCCTACTTTTCTCAAGGAACAAAATAGAATGTGATAAGTAATGAGCAAATTATTGTTCTACTTGATAAGATAAAAATAAGACACCAATTTCTATCAAATATTGTATATGCTTAATTCATGTACAAGGAAATCACAAAAACACACAAAATACTCTAAAAAATAACTGGTCAGAAATATTCAAAATATTGGAATCATATAGTCCCAGAAAGGATAAAATATTGGTAGTAACAGAAAAAAATTAAAACAAAAGAGGAAATATATCTGAAATATATCTTCAAAATGTATTTGAAATCTTAAATGAAATGAAATGTATATTCCCAAATTTGATTATACAAAATTTTGTAACATTGATAATGCAAAGAAAATTCAGAGAATTGTTAATGAGTAGAAAACATTCACTATTGTCTCTAAGTTCCTGACAAAGAATGTGCTAAGGAGGTATGGGGAAAACAAAACAAAACAAAACAGAAAACAAACAAAAAGCACCTATGATATTTTCGCTCTTCCTATGTTATTATTGCAGTTTTGTCTGCTTTTAAGGCTAGGTCATGAGATAAGTTAATGTATTTGTTGAATTGATTCTATAATATATCTGTTTTTATTTATTCACTTTATGGCCACTATATGATGTAATGTACTACTTTTAAACATATTCACAATATTCACTACTTTTAAGTAAAGAGAAAGAAGAAACAAATCCAAGAAATACTTTTTTATTATTTTAAGGAAGACCAGAGTCTAATTCTCTTTTTGTTATTGTTGCTTTTGGTATTTTTTTTTTTTTCTGTTGGTCTTGGGGCTTGAATTCTGGGCCTGGCACTGTCCCTCAGGTCTTCAGCTAAAGGCTAGCGTTGTACCACTTGAGCTACAGAGCCACTTCCAGTTTTCTAGTGGTTTATTGGAGATAAGAGTTTCAAGGACTTTCCTGCCCAGGCTGGCTTTGAACCGCAATCCTCAGATCTCAGCCATCTGAGTAGCTAGGTTTACAGACGTGAGCCACCAGCGCCCGGCAAGGTAAAATATTTTGAAAGTTAGTGTACAATGATACTTACTTTATAGACTTTAATCAGGAACTATGATTCTCAGATTATTTGATAAAATATAATTTTATAATCTCAGTCCTTGGGAAAATAACGAGATGAAAAGCTAGATTTACACTTTCTAAAATTACTTTGACAGCTACTAAATATAGTAAAACAGAATAATGGATCATAATTAACTTTGATTCACCTGTTTTCTTATGTATTGATTTATTGTTTCCATATGAAAGTCAAACAAAATTAATGAGGTATGGTTCAATACATTAAAAAATAAAAACATACAGCTATAAAATCTGGTAATATTATTATTACTACTTAGAATATTATAATTCCTCATTCCAAACCATGATACCCAGTTGACAATTCCAAAAACCTATCATAGACACCAGGTTATTAATTAACTAATCCTTCACCTCAAAGTGACTCAGGTAAGGCAGATGAGGATGATATAAGTATGATGAGGATTTAAACACTTGAAACCTGTCAGCACTTCAGGAAAAGTAACTTAAACTGCACACGGTACCAATGCATAATCATCATATATTAAAAGCACACATTACTGTAATTCATTGTACTGCTAGTGATCTTAAAGTATTAAGAGCACATTCATAAAGTCTAAATTTGTCTCCAAGGAGTAGCTTTGAGTTGGGGAATATCTGGATCATTAAGTAATTTCCTTAGGTCAAAGTAAAAGCACTTTATCTCTGAATATTACTTCCCTGGCATACTGGATATAGCAGTAGTTAGTAACAAAATGACCTTTGTCTTAAACCATTCATAGATCCAGTAGAAGTTTCTTCAATTTTAAGAAATTAAATGTATCCTTATCATCATAAGTCTTAAATATTGAGTTTTTTCTCTGAAATTTCAACCCAGCTACTTTTCTTTTACACATTTATAGTTCTTGTAATTTTTACTTTGGTAAACTTATATTGCTGGTTTGTTTAAACAGTATAATTTCCAGTTATGAATCCATTATCATTAAAGTGACATTTTAGTAATATATTTTATTTCAAAATTTTATTGGTTCAATTTCTGTTTTCTACTACTGAAGAAGCTGCATCTTTGTATATATTTTTTTAGTATTTTTAAGTAATTGCACAAAGGAGTTATACCATGCAACAAAACAGTTTATTTATACAATGCATGTTGATCAATGTCACCTCTTTCTGCATCTCCCCTAACTCTCCCCAGTCAAGCCCCTTCCATTACTTTTATCTTAAATTTTTGGATATGTATTAAATTTTATAATGGCATCCCCACTTTCTCCCTTCATTTTTCTACCCTTTTCCCCTAATTCCACCCTCGCTTTTGAGAATCTTCTTCCTCCTGTTTATTTTGTTAGACTGTGAGTGGACTTTTCTAAGTAGTTACACTATTTGAGCTCTCACCTGAACCTACCATATTTTGGTTAATAATTTGTGTACACTGGATAATATCCAGAAAGGGTTGCATGGATTTTTAAATTGTCATTTTTTTATATTGGAGGTAAGATCACCATATTCTTAATCACTGGAAATGAAAATGCATAGAAGATTCATCAAACACATATCTTCCATAGAGATATTCCAATTGTCCTATTGTCATTATGCCATGCAATGTTCCATGAGGTCTGACACAAAAAACGATTCTGAAATTCCAAGAAAATAAAAAGGAAAATGATTACTTATTTGAATAGGATACAAAGAAATCAGAGAATGTATTTTCTCTTAGATTATTACAGGAGTCAACCATTCTGTAAAAGAGGAGAAGGGATTCTGAATGCTCAATAGCTGTTGGCCCATTTAGGTTGAACATTGAAAAGTAGAAATAGCAGATGCCACCCATACCTAACTGGCTGTCTATTATTGTGTGTATAAGTGGAATTGGAAGGGAAGACAAAATGAGCACATGGCACATGTTTTACTGTTGACTTTTAATTTGTAAGTAGTGCTTCTAATCTTTCTATAAACTTGAAAAAAAGCCTATTATGCAAATATACTCCAAGAATACCAAGTAAAACTCATAGGATTCAATATGCTTTCAAGCCAGATGAACCATTCCTGTTATGGAAAATATAAAAGTAGAGTGAAACATAAAAAAAACAACAATTTAAGTATTTAGTGAAGTCTTTTGAATAGTCAATGAAAAATTTCAGTATGTACATATGACTACATTTTAAAGATATTATTCTTACACAGATCTTTTCAAGAGCTTAATGACAGTGTCTTAACCTATGTTCCAGTCCAATACCAGAAAATCTGAGACCAAATTGCTTCTTCATTTTTCCCCCATTTTTAACATTCTAATTTCTCTCCTGGGGCACTAGTTACTTATTTTTTTGTCAAGGTGATGTACAGAGGGGTTCCAATTGCATAAGTAAGGTAATAAGTACCAATTTTTTATACAAGGACTTCATCTCATGCATTCTTACCGTTTATCTGAATTGCCACATTTTAACTAACAAAAGTTTCGAATATTGTTGTGAATTGTATATTTGATTTAAAGATACTGTTTTTTGGAAAAAAGGAATTACTAAGGATCCTAAGTTCTTAGAATTATATTTAATTTAGGAGATCTATTAAACGGCATCATCTTCTTAAGAGCCTTAATCTCAAAGGATATTATCTTTATTTTCTTCCCTTGGAAAATCAACATAAAATTACATAGATAGTGCCTCAATTTGGGGGGAAATATTTTCCTATGTCATGTTCCTTCCTTGTTTTCTTAATATCTAGTAATCATAATACCCCATTAAAATGCAACTTAATAATAAAGCAGGTAAGTCATTTGCACTCTTGAGTGTGCACATGAAAACTTAAAATCTAGTTTCCACCGTTAAAAAGAGAACACTGTGTTTGAGTGCCTGATAAGTTCAAATACACAAGTTCAGGCATTCTGTAATAAATTCATGTGACACCTTCTATAGCCACTACCTTGCTTCTGCCCTAAAGGAAGAGTGAACAATCTTCAGTTCGTGCCCTGGAGAGTTGTAGGCAGAGCAGAGCCCCTCTAAAGCAATTCAGACTGTAAAAATACTAGCAATAACTTGTACATATTTCACATTGTAACCTACGTGTGAGCAGAAACTTTATCTTCCAGACATACTAATAACAAGAAGATATTTTGAAATACAACTAGAGGTGAGAGTAATGGAAGAATTTAAAAAATATATAATTTATAATTGCCATTAAGGTAGCTCCTTAGTTTACTAAATCATACAATAAATAAACTAAGGCTTTGTAAACTTACACTAATATTAAACCATAAATTAATATCATATTCACACCAATAATGATGTCAGTACAGTTTAAGTATAAATGAATTTTTGGGGGGTCAGTTGTGGGTCTTGTACTCTGGGCCTGGGCATTGTCCCTCAGCTCTTCAGTTCAAGGCTAGCGCTCTGCTCTACCACTTAAGCCACAGCGCCACCTCCAATTTTCTAGTGGTTAATACGAGAGATAAGAGTTTCACAAACAAGACCACACTAAAGCTACCAGCACAACTATGTTTATTGCAGCATTATTTACCATAGCTAAGATATGGAACCAACCCGGATGCCCCACAGTAGATGAATGGATCAAGAAAATGTGGTATATATAGACAATGGAATTCTATGCATCCATCAGAAAGAATGGTATTGCCCCATTTGTTAGGAAATGGAAAGGCTTGGAAAAAATTATATTAAGTGAAGTAAGCCAAGCCCAAAGAAACATAGGTCCCATGGTTTCCCTTATTTGCAGTATCTAGTATATGTATGAGTCAAGCAGAAAAGGGCGGATAATGTGATGTTAGGAAAATTAGGAAAATGAATCCTTAGATATGTATTTAAATGTTTTTTTTTCTTTCATGCATTTGTTTCTAATGCGTTTATTATTTCTTTGTTGCTTTGTATGTCCCTCCCCCATAGTATAACCCTTGCTTTCACTGTATTTGATGTCAGCATAATTTGTGGAGGGGAAGGGGAAAAACAAGTTGTTTAAATAAGGATACAGGTGGACCCGTTGCAACAATGAGAAATACAAGTTGTCACGTCGAAAACAAACTTTACAACTTTGGTGGGGGGGAGGGGAGAGGAGGATTGGGTGGGGTGGCCATGGTAGGCTGGGAAGGGATGTGAAGGGTCAACAAAGGAGGAGGCTGCAATGCTTGATAAGAAATATACTCATTATCTTGCCCGTGTAATTGTAACCCCTCTGTACAGTATATTCACAATAAAAAATAAAAAAGTAAATAAATAGTTTCACATACTTTCTTGCCCAGTCTGGATTTGAACCGCAGTCCTCAGATCTCAGCCTCCTGAGTAGCTAGGATTACAGGCATGGGCCACCAGCGCCCAGCTTAAATGTATTCTTATAGTAACATCACAGTATTGTTTCCTGATTTGATAGCATAAGCAGCATGATATCAAAAAGAAAACAATTGCAGAGTGCCAATGGTCACATATGTAGTTCTTCCTACTCAGAGGCTGACATCTGAGGTTTGGAAGCTAGTTCTGGCAGGAAATAGCATGAGAAATAGTCAGGAAATAGCAGAAGTGGAGCTGTGGCTCAACAAGAGAAGCACTAGTCTTGAGCAAAATTTCAGGGAGAGTGCCTAGGCCTTGAGTTTAATCCAAGGAAAGAAAGAAAGGGAAAGGAAGGGAAAAGGAAAAGAAAAGGGAAAAGAAAAGGGAAAGGGGAAAGAGAAAAGGGGAAAGAGAAAAGAGGAAAGGGAAAAGGGGAAAGGGAAAAGGGAAAGGGAAGGGAAGGGAAGGGAAGGCAGAAGGGAAAGAAAAAAGAAGAAAGACAAAGGAAAAAGAAACCTTAACCCTTGGGACTGCATATCAATATATACAAAAGATGCTATTTTCTTCATTATGGATCATTTCTGTCAGTTGCAAGCCGCATGCTGTCTCATTTGTTTTGGGGTCAGAGTTGCTATCTGATTCTTGGTTGTACATCATAATTATCTCCAGCACTGTGTAGCAGTCCAGACATACAATGACTGCAGGGAGCCGGGACAAACGCCATTACAAGATGGCGCCCACTTCCTTTCAGCTTAGAGGTAAATGACTCCATATTAGGCAAGTGCTTGGCGGGGCTGCGGGTCCCTAGCTTTGCGCATGCGCCATCATTGTAAATCCTGAGCCAATCCCGTGGCACCTGGTGACGGTAGAAGGCGGACAGCCAATCCTGAAGCGACCCGTGTTCCAAACCCTATATAAGCGGCTGCATTTCCTTGCTCGCTCTCTTGCGCTCAAGCTCTCCCTTCAACTAAAAGGCTCTCCAATAAAGTGTGATCTGAGAAGACTCTTGGTGTGGTGGTCGTTCTTCCTCGCTGGCCGAGAAGGCGTTCGCCGCAAGTGGTGCCGAGACCCGGGACCTGCGCAAGAGGTCGAACAGGAGCCAGAACTCAACACACGGAGAGGAGACGTCGGTAAGTATCCCTAGGTATGTTGTTTTCTACTATGGACTATTGGTTGTTTGCATTGCTGCTTCCTTTGTGGTTTGTCTTTCTGGTGGTTCTCTGTGACTGTCTGCGTTGTGGGGATGACCACAAAGAGGGGGTCTCAAGGAGACCCCTGTACCCTTTTTTGAAGGAATTTTCAAACTGGTTCTCAGCCCTACATGTGGAAGGGCAGGACCAAGAACGCAGTGATCCTGTGAGTGACTCAGGGGAAGAAATGTTAGAGGAGGAAGGAGAGCAGCTCGATCCAGCTGATAATGAAGACTTAGAAGAGGCTGCGGCTGAGTATGAGGCAGACAGATATGGGGGGCAGCGTCCCCAAACGATAAGAGTACCGCAGCAGCCAGAAAGGAGGAAAGGACCTGGCCCTCACCCGTCGGCCCCTCCCCCGCCGTACCCGCCGGCGGGGCGGAGTCACTTTATAAAAGGGAGCACCTGGTCGCGGCTGGCGGCCGCCTTTCCAGTTTTTGAAAATCCAATTACTAATGAAAGAAATTTTGAGCCGGTTTCCTACTCCCAGCTTAAGGATTTAGTTGTGGCAGTCCGGACTTATGGAGTGACGGCTAATTATACCATAGCCTTACTCCGAAGGCTGACTGTTAATGCCATGACGCCTACAGACTGGTTCGAGGTGGCCCGCACCTGCCTTAACCACGGGCAATTTCTTGATTTTCGATCTATTGTTCACGATAAGGCTCAAGCTCAATATAGACAAAACGTCCATGATGGGCATCCTGATTGGACTGTAGACATGCTTCTTGGGCAGGGACCCTTTGCCGTGGATCAACTAGGGTACCCCTTTGAAGTGTACCAGCAAGTGAATACCCTTTTTTACAAATCCTGGCGAGCTCTTCCAAACAAGGGGGAGGCGGCGGGCAATTTAACAAAAATCACTCAGGCCCCTAATGAACCATTTTCCGACTTTGTTGCTCGCATGCTGGAGACAGCTGAGCGGGTGTTAGGAAATTTGGAGA
The DNA here is from genome assembly GCF_019054845.1 of Dipodomys spectabilis. Taxonomy (NCBI): domain Eukaryota; kingdom Metazoa; phylum Chordata; class Mammalia; order Rodentia; family Heteromyidae; genus Dipodomys; species Dipodomys spectabilis. The sequence continues at coordinate 3,124,866 of NW_024871117.1, read as the reverse complement.
CAGCCATGCCATTTGTGCAACAAATCATTTTTGAACAAAGTACTCAGGAATGTCAGAGGGCAATCACCCCAGTTAGAACTCAAAGCCTGGAAGCGTGGGTAAAAGCTTGTAGAGAAGTGGGTGGCCCCCTGACCAATGCAGGGCTGGCGGCTGCTGTTTTGTCGGCTGCCAGGGCCGCAAAAGATAATAAGGGAAAAGGATGTTTTCGGTGTGGTCAGTTGGGACATTTTAAACGGCAGTGCCCACAAAATGGTGCTCCTACACAAAACACGCCCAGGCCGCTAAGGACTCCGGGGGTGTGTCCTCGTTGTAAAAAGGGGAAGCATTGGGCCAACGAATGCAGGTCAGTTAGGGATATTGATGGACATCTCCTCCCCCAAATTGGTTCAAACACTCATTCGGAACCAGAGCCAAAAAATGGGAAAAGGGGCCCTCGTCCCCAGGGCCCGAAAATTTATGGGGCATTTCAGAGTCCGGTTCCCGAACAACCCCCACAACAACCCTCCAACCAAAGAGAGCAACCTCAGGCTCCGCAGGGTTGGACCTCTGTGCCACCTCCGGACTGGTATTAACCCAACAGATGGGAGTTCAGATTGTGGAGACGGACATGACAGGGCCCCTGGATAAGGACACTGTAGGAATAGTTCTAGGACGCTCCTCCTCTACTATGAGGGGGCTAATAATTTACCAGGGGTAATTGACCCAGACTATACGGGAACCATTAAGGTCCTCTGTCATGTCCCCCGCGGGGTAGTGTCTATTTCCCCCGGAGACAGAATTGCACAACTTCTGGTTTTGCCTTCCTTGCACGGCAACTTCCCTGCTAAGGAGATAAAGAGAGGTGATGGAGGGTTAGGCTCCACTGGAGTCGACCTTACATGTCTGTCCTTAGCTTTGGACCAAAGGCCCATGTTAACTCTTCAAGTGGAAGGAAAAAGATTTGAGGGACTGGTGGATACAGGGGCAGATAGAAGCATCATCCGAAGAGGGGAGTGGCCAAAGCGATGGCCAACTCAAAAATCCTCCCAAACCTTGCAAGGGCTGGGCTATGCTGAGGCCCCACAGTTAAGTGCTAAAGAATTGACTTGGAAAACGGACGAAGGCCAGGTTGGGAGGATGCAACCCTTTGTGGTTGATGTCCCCGTTAACCTTTGGGGAAGAGATGTACAGCAACAGCTAAAGTTAACTTTGACTAATGATTATTCAGAGGCCAGTCAGAACATGATGAAACAACAAGGATTTGTTCCAGCCTTGGGACTTGGACGATGTCTCCAAGGATGCAAGGAGCCAATAGAGCCACTTCCTAAGCAGGATAGAAAGGGTTTGGGTTTTTCTTAGGGGCCCCTGAAAACAAAGCTTCCACTAAAGGTGCGGTGCCCATACCTTGGTTATCCCAAAAAGCAGTGTGGGTTCCTCAGTGGCCCCTCTCTCAAGAAAAGTTGGAAGCAGCACAAACCCTTGTTCAGGAACAGCTACAGTTGGGGCATGTTGAGCCTTCCGTGTCATCCTGGAACACCCCAATTTTTGTAATAAAAAAGGCCTCTGGAAAATGGAGACTGCTACATGACCTTCGAGCAGTAAATGCTCAGATGCAGATCATGGGACCGGTGCAAAGGGGGCTCCCCCTGCTTTCGGCATTACCTAAAGAATGGCCTATTTTAGCCTTAGATATTAAGGATTGTTTTTTCTCCATACCGCTCCATAAAAAGGACAGGGAGCGCTTTGCTTTTACTTTACCTTCAGTTAATCATGAAACTCCGGATGCTCGCTACCAGTGGAAGGTTCTCCCTCAGGGGATGGCTAATAGCCCAACAATTTGTCAATTGTTTGTAGGAGCTGTGTTGGCCCCTGTTAGAAAAAACTTCCCAAAGGTACGGATTATCCATTATATGGATGATATCTTGTTGGCTGCTCCTTCAAAAGAGACTCTTCATAAAGTATTTGGGCAGATAACAAAGACCTTAGCTGAGAAGGGATTGATAATTGCCCCTGGAAAGGTTCAACAGACTAGTGTTGTTCAATTTCTGGGAACCATTGTTTCTCCCAATGAGATTAAGCCGCAAAAGCTCTTTATTCGAACTGATCACCTTAAAACACTTAATGATTTTCAGCAATTGGCCGGAGACATTAATTGGATAAGGGGATTTCTTAATCTCCCTCGGTCAGAGTTGTTACCTTTGTTTGCCATTTTGGAGGGTGACCCTGAAGTCACCTCCTCTAGGTCCCTGACACCTTTAGCACTAAATTCCCTACAAAAGGTTGAGGCAGCTTTGTCTAGGGCTCAACTTTCACGGGTTGATTTAAAATTACCTATCGATTTATGTATATTAAAAACGAAAAATTATCCCACGGGGGTTCTTTGGCAAAATGGCCCCTTGTGGTGGCTTCATGGCAACTCGGTGGGAACAAAGACAGTCCAATATTTTCCTGAATTAGTGGCTAAACAAGCACTTTTGGGCATAAAGTATTGTTTGATGCACTTTGCAAAGATCCCAGATAAATTAATCATTCCATATACCCGTGAGCAAGTTGAGATTTTGGCCGCTACAGTGGATATGTGGGCGATTCTTGTTTGCTCATTCCCCAATATTATTGATAATCATTATCCTAAACATCCTTTGCTTGCCATAGTTAAAAAAGATTTAATATATTTTCCTGTTGTTACTTTAAAGAAACCCTTGGCTGATGCTTTAACCATTTTTACGGATGGATCAAAATCTGGACAAGGTGCCTTCCTTGTTCAAGGACGCCGACAGCCGGTGGTCTTTAATTTTCGGCCAAACGTCCCACAGGCTGTTGAATGTTTAATTGTGCTTGAAGTTTTTAAAAGATTTGATCAACCTATTAATTTATTTTCTGATTCACTATATGTAGTAAATGCTGTTGCTTCCCTTGAAGTTGCTGCTTCAATTAAACAGGCTAGTACAATTTCTAATGTTTTGCTACAGATTCAATCCCTTATTTTAGACAGAAAACACCCTTTTTATATTGGACATATTCGTGCTCACTCTATGTTGCCGGGCCCAATGGCAAAGTGTAATGACTTAGTGGATCAAGCAACTCGGGCTGTGGCTCTGGTCGCTGCTGATCCTGTAAAATTGGCAGAGGATTTTCATAGGTTGTATCATGTGCCTGCAAATACCCTTAGGAAAAGATATAATTTGCCCAGACATGTAGCTAGGAAAATTGTTAAAGCCTGTAAATCTTGTGTTACCTTTCTTCATCCTCCCCATGTGGGGGTAAACCCCAGGGGGTTGAGACCTAACGCCTTATGGCAAATGGATGTTACTCATTTGACAGAATTTGGTAAGTTAAAATATTTGCATGTGTCTGTGGACACCTTTTCTGGTGTCATTCATGCCACACCTTTGGCAGGAGAAAAGGTGTCTCACGTTAAAATACACTGCTTGGAAGCTTGGGCAGCTTGGGGAAAGCCCCTTAGACTTAAGACAGATAATGGCCCTGCTTATACTTCCCAGGGTTTTCGTGCCTTTTGTGCACAACTGCAAGTTGCCCACACTACCGGGTTGCCTTATAATCCTCAAGGACAAGGTATAGTGGAAAGAGCCAATAGAAGCATAAAAGAAATGCTTCAAAAACAAAAAGGGGGAATTGCTGAGTCAGCGTCCCCCAGGGAAAGACTTTCCCTTGCGCTCTTTACCCTCAATTTTTTAATTTTAAATGATAAAGACCAGTCTGCAGCAGACCGGCATGTGACAAGAGACTCTACAGACAATAAAGACATGGTTATGTGGAAGGATGTCATTGATAACAAATGGTATGGACCGGATCCGGCTATTACGAGATCCAGGGGAGCTGTTTGTGTTTTTCCACAGGATCAAGAAACACCACATTGGGTCCCAACTCGGCTAACAAGATTGGTCAAGGAAACTCAGGACGAAAAACAGGATGATCAAGAAGGCGTTGAGCGTGATAATATTATTGATGGTCAAGACCTATCACAGTCAAGGAGAGCTACGATGGGGGATCCTATCGGTGTTCCCGAGGCCGATGCCAGTTAGGCATGATGCCCGCCTTTTTGCGGATTGCCATTGTGACTGTCAATTCCACGCAAATGGATCCCGGATTTGTGGAGGGGCTCCAGTCCTGGATTTCCTCCGCTGTTTCCTGGTTCAAGGAATGGGTGGGGGTGGGGTTTATTTTTAGCTTGCTGCTTGGGCGGATGCTTGGTCTGCCTATGGTTGGTCTGTCGCCTTCGAGCCCAAACCAGTAGGGACAAAGTTGTTATTTCGCAAGCACTAGCCGCTTTGGAGAGTGGATCCTCACCCCAAATTTGGCTGTCGGCCCTGAGAGGTCATTAAGCCTTATCATTTCGCATAGCCCTAGCACCCCGAGGGATCTGGGGATCCCATTGCACCGGGATGGGTATGTGACTGATAACTTGGAACAGGGTGCAAGGCAAGTGCACTGCACTTGACAAGAATTTTCCTCTCAAGAAGAGCACGTTGGGCTGCAAGTGGGTTGATGCCCAAGGTCCCACCTCTGCAAAAAAGGCATCGGACGGGCCTGGTCGTCACTGGGGAAGGCGCCCCCCAGGCGAAGGCCAGTGCAAGGTCCTATTTTTGAGGCAGAGGCCCGACCTCTACTCTTACCTGTTACCAAAACAAAAAGGGGGAACTGCAGGGAGCCGGGACAAACGCCATTACAAGATGGCGCCCACTTCCTTTCAGCTTAGAGGTAAATGACTCCATATTAGGCAAGTGCTTGGCGGAGCTGCGGGTCCCTAGCTTTGCGCATGCGCCATCATTGTAAATCCTGAGCCAATCCCGTGGCACCTGGTGACGGTAGAAGGCGGACAGCCAATCCTGAAGCGACCCGTGTTCCAAACCCTATATAAGCGGCTGCATTTCCTTGCTCGCTCTCTTGCGCTCAAGCTCTCCCTTCAACTAAAAGGCTCTCCAATAAAGTGTGATCTGAGAAGACTCCTGGTGTGGTGGTCGTTCTTCCTCGCTGGCCGAGAAGGCGTTCGCCGCAAATGACAAATAATTTTAATCTAAAACTAATTTTACATATAAAATATAAAGTGATACCATGAGTTCAAACAAACCAACTAGCTTGAAAATTGGTATAGAATGTGATATTGTGATGACTATCCATATGAGGAAGTAGAAAAATTAGACATTGAGAAAATAAATGAACATATCCATTAGTTGAAGAGCAATATAGCTTTTAGCATGAGTAATATGTTTATATCGACAATCATATATCAACGTGTGGCTAGGCCCTCATCTCATTCAGACAGAATCTTGTTTTTTCTACTCACCCACAGGAGACATTTCTGGAACACTAGCAATGTAAGGGCCATCCAGAAACTTCGGCTCATTGTCATTGATGTCTTGCACTTTGATGATGAATTCTGATTCTGGCTCCAAAGGCTTCCTCGTTTCTATGTCCACAGCCTGAGCACGAAGTGTGTAGAAAGGTTTTTCTTCTCTGTCCAGGCTCCTTATTGCATGAATGTCCCCTGTGGTCTCATCGATGGTAAAAACAGTGCCAGCACCGTCTCCTGAGAGGGTGTACTTAACAGTGCCCTCTCCTTTGTCCAAGTCAGAGTGGAGCTTTGGGGAAGAGAAGGAGGAAGTGGGAAAGGGTAGAGGGGAGGGGGATGGGGAGAAAGAGGAGGAGATTATTAAATAAATGCTTCCTTATTTTTGAAGTCATATTTACACTATACTTTTTCAGAGAATAATGTTGAACTTTGAGGTTTTTTTTCATGCTTTCATCTAATTTTTAATTATAAAAATTAATCACAGGATGTTTGAAAAGATGTACAGTGATTAACACATACACTTATACTTTCTGCCATTTACTTTTCATTTTCTTACCTCCTCAAGAAGCTAAGCAATTGCTCATGGATTCTTCTGTCTATCTTATTTCTTAATGCATGAGGGAAATACAAGCTCTAGATGCAATCATTAGAAGAAAGATAATTTTGAAAAAAATTCAATAATTTTTTAGCCTTTTGGTGATATTTTTCATAAAAAAATGGCACACATCTTAAGTATAGATATTGTTTTTAAACAAACAATTCATAATTAGCTCATGCAGAACAAAGACTTCAACTCAGTATACTATAAGAAAGGTATGGAATCCATCTTGATAGCTTTCAGTGAATGAATGTATCAAGAAAATGTGGTATACATGCAGAACGGAATTTTACGCATCCACTATAAGGAAATGGAAAGTCCTGTAAAAAAAAATTATGGTAAGTATAAGTCAGGGCCGGAGAGACATAGGATTCAAGTATTCCCTTATATGTGGAAGATACTTAGATTTAAAATTGTAAATAAGTATGTTGGGTTATATGCAAATCTAGACAAGTGTATTAGCAGAAATATGGTAGATTCAAGGGAGAACTCAAATACTGTAATTGCTTACAAATTTCAATGAAATAAATACCAAGAAGGGAGAACTTGAAAGTAGTGAAGTGATACCAAGGGGCAAGGAGTAGACAAATGAAAAAGGGAACGGGGGAGAATTCAGTAAAGAATTCAATGTATATCTGACAAAAATAGCAAGAGTGACAGAAAGGGTGGGTAGGCAAAGGACTGGTGAGAATGTTGAAAGGGGTGACATTGATCAAGACGCATTATATTCATAAACTACTGTGTTCAATGGCAGCTCCTTTTGCATAACTATTAAAGTGATTGAGGATTAGGGGCTTCTATATTTTTAAGTAAGAAAAATATTATAAGAACACACTGAGCCTTTAACCCCTGAAAGAGATATCTTCCAGCTGAATAAAGGAGAGCATCCTGTTTTAGCAGAATGTGCTAGAATGAGTTGTTGAAGATGAGTTTGATTGGTATAATCTGTGATTGTCTTTGCAAAGTCAAAGATAAGAAGCTTCTAATTTATTCCATATAGAGAAAAAATTATTCTTTATAATATAGGAAAAACTTGAATTTTGTTAGTTTTGTTTAGAATTGAACACATATATTGTTCGTTATATTACACCAAGGAATTAGGTACATATGAGTGACTATACTAAGAGAAAAAATATTATCCTTAAGATAGAGTAAGTCACTGTTGCTCAAAGTGTAATTTAAGAATAAATAGAAAAAAACATAATTTTTCAGATACATAAATTATCATAGAATAACTGATAATATGCACTATCATACTAAATGCATATTTATATGTAATGATATCACAAGTTTTATATGAGTGTATATATATGTAAGGATATGACATGTATTTTATAAGATAGTATGATTTTAATTGCATATGTGTATTCTTATTAAAAATTTATTAGGAAATAGATAAAATATCTTAACCTACTTCTGCTCTTTGGTTTAGATAAATTAGTTTATTTTGTCTTAAGTTTAAAGTTCAGTTCAGTGAATAGAGAAATAGATTATTCAGAGGAACCATATTCAACTTTCATATTGAGAGATGAAATATCATAATCTAACTTAGATCTTTAATTTGTAGACATGAGTTCATTTTGTTTTAGGTTTAAAGTTCATTTCAGTGAATAGATGAGTCAGAGGAAAATTATTCAACTTTTATATTGATCATAGCCATTTGTGATGATTTATAATTTGCATGCAAAGACAATTTCCTTGAAAAACTTTTATCAGATGCCTTTTTATAAATTGGTTCAACTCACAAAATAAATTTAAAATGTACTAAAATAAATTGTTACAAATAATATTTCTGAATATCAGTCCTAACAATTTCCAAAGATAAATGCACACTAAATGTGCTCAACTTTGTCTATACTGCAACTATTCAAATTCAACATTTTGGCCTGTATTCAGTAAAATATTTTAATTAGTGTTATTTTTTGATAAATGTATCAATTGTAAGTTTGAATTTATTTTTAAATGTTCTCTTGAAGAATATTTATATGAAGCTATGAATATGAAGACTTTTACCTTGTCAAGGGCCATAAATAAAAGCATAAAGCAAAAATAAGATGTCATATGATTTTGATTGTTATTTAGACATTTTATATATTTTTATTTAAATAAATGAAAAATTGTTATAGATGGCTCAAGGTAGTATTTTTCCTGTGTATTTATTTCAAGCTTCTCTGAAGCAAAGGAACTTCAAGTGTAAAATCAAGCTCTAGATAAATGTTCTTTGAACTTAGGGATTTCAAATTACAAATTTCAACCATACTATTAAAAATATGCTATGCAGTACATATTGCTTTTGCTTTCATATTCGTCTAGATATAAGACAGCTAAAAGCTCGATGCAAGAGAAATGACTTTATAAACCAGACTCATTTTGCCAATGGCTCAAATATATTCTCTGATATTTTGGGAACTGAGTGAAAATTCTAAGTGGGTTTTCACAATGAGATGCAAGTCTAGCTGCTAAATAAAATGTCCTTAGGTAAAATCAAAATTGTTATTAGCCCTATCACATATACAAAGAAAATTAAATTTCTGCTTCTTTTTAAACTTACCTTCTTTCTTTCCAATTTAAAAATGGGCTTTACAGAGATAAAACTTCAGATTTAATATGTATGTTAATGGTGAATTGACCAACAGAGACTCAACAGAAAGAGGAAGGAGGATAAGGAAATATAATCAAGGGTATGAAGTCATTAAAAAATGCAGAATGTATTTTTGGAACTATCTATGAATTCATCACAGTGAAATTTCCTAGTATAATTAATGCATGCTAATAACTCTTCTTGTAAAATAATTCTTCAGTGTGTTAGAAATTTTAACTAAAAATTAATAATTGTACAAATCTCAAAAGGATTAGAGCCTTTATAGTTTTTGATCACATGTTAATATATTAAAAGAAGTCCCATGCAACATCCAGATTTGTCAGACAATATTTAAAATTAGTCATTTAATGCTAATTGGCTGTCATATGTGACTTACCTAAAGAACAAATGCCCTGTCAATATTACTTCTGATGTTATAAAAATGATAATACCCTGATATTCTGATATTGGACACTTTAAACTTTTAGTTAGAAATAAAAATAATTGAAATAGAGAATAGTAAAATGTAAGATGAAAAATATCATCAACACCTATCCAGGGATATCTTTTTATTAAATTTATTTCAGTTATGTATATATATATATATATATATATATATATATATGAATTGAATTCTAAAAGGTAAAAACATAGAAATATGTTCTGTTTTATATTTTCTTAAAATGTACAAATCTATTTTATACACATTTAAATATATATTCTTATCTGTCTACACATTTGTATATTCATATAAATATATACTATTTGAAATACTTTGAATTATATGCAGTGTAATAGGATAAAATATGTTAAAAAAAGCATTTCCTAATCCCCATGTATGAAATGGGATTTCCAGATCCAGAATTTAGCACATAAACTTTTTGAGCTGGGAGAATTCATGTGGTCATTACTTCCTGCAACTCCTAATCCTTACATAAAGGATTTGGATTACTAAAACTTATTATGTTCCTTAATATTCCAAATGTGTAGCTACATGTGGTCCTCCTAAGAACCAGGAATAGTAGGTGAATTTTAGAGCTACCTTTGCCAGGTATAGTCCTATTTACCTGTCTATACATTTATTAAAATTATGTCACTTGATCGTTTCAAAGGAAACAATAGATGCAGACAGCCCCTTAGATTAAGTTAGTTAAAACATTTTATTTTTGTTTTGTCTTGTTTTACTACCTGGTTTTAATTTTTGAGTTTGACTCTTTTGATTTTTTTTTTTATGTGAATGTTTGTGTTTGTATGTTTTCTGGTATTTAGTTTCTGTGAAAACAGCAACTTTTAAACCACAAATGTGATTTGTGGTTGAAACTTGAAGGGGAAGGACTAGATGAATGAGGAGGAGAAGAGGGGGCAAATGTGGTAAAGAACTGAATGTATATCCTACCCAATTAAGAAGTGTGGGTGGAGGGGTGGGGAGGAGAGACTGTTGAAAGGCCTAATGTTGACCAACATACATTCTATTCATAAACTGCTTTCTTAAGTCTCAGTGCCTTTGTACAACTACTTAAAGGTAATGATAAGAAGAAGAATAATCTCTATCAATAAATTTTGCTTTCTCAAGCCTCTCATTGATAATTTTAGGCTTAGTTTAGCCTATGAAGTTATTTCTACATCTCATTTGCATAAAGGAGGGAGAAGTAAGGAAGAGCTATTCATAGGCCTTCTCTCCTCTTTAGGTGGTGTTAACTGTAAAAAAATATGTGCTTCACTTTACATAGTCACTTTAGGTCATGCATATATAAAAACCATACATCTATAAAAATAAATGCATTTTTATTCATAACAATTTTAACTGCAAGTAATATGTGTTATTCCGAGTATTAAAAATAAGCTGATTCTGAGCTGGTGCTGACTGCATTTATAGCCCACTCCAATAATATCATTTTTTTAGAGTATTGTCACTTAAAATAAAATTTGCAGAAACAGAGTTCCATAAATGATAAATGTGGAAATAGGCACTGTCCAACAGTTGCTCTGTGGAAGTGATGGTGTTATTTTCTGATGTGTTCCAAGTCATCTCAGATGGCGTGTGAAAAATCAGATGCCAAAGGAGGCTTAAAAAAAAGTTCATACAGATGAGCTCCCAGAGAGCAGATCTTGAATCTCAACATCCCAGAGATTTGACAAAGCTAATGTACTGTTAAATGTTCACTGACATCTTTCTGCTTATGTTCCAGATACTGTGGTACAAAACAGGATTTTGTTCTTATTTTCTGTGAGTCGGAAGGCACACATATAATGGAAACTTTTGAGATTATTATTTCTGCAGAGATTTATTTTCATTAGTCACGTGCCAAGGCAGGAGAGATGCAGCATAGGCTGGGTGTGGGGAGAACACTTTCATTTTTGTTTTTATTTATTTTTTATAAGTTTTTTTTATTTTGAAAATACTGTACAGATGGGTTACAGTTACATGAGCAAAGTAAAAACTCTTACTTTATTAAAAAAAAAGTGTTTTCCTGGGTAACAAAGGATATTGTATTTCACAAGTTCTTTTTTTTAATTTATTTTTTATTTTTTGGTCAGTCCTGGGGCTTGAACTCTGGGCATGGACACTCTCTCTGTGCTCTTCAGCTCAAGGAGAGTGCTCTAAACTTGAGCAACAGCGCCACTTCCTTTTTTCTGGTGGTTTATCTGAGATAAGAGTTTCAAGGACTTTCCTGCCAGGGCTGGCTTTGAACCGTGATCTTCAGATCTCAGCCTCCTTAGTAGCTAGAATTAGAGGAGTGAGCCATGGGTGCCTGGCTCACAGTTCTACTATTGAGCCATGTGCATATATGCGCACTTTTGCAGGAGAATAGATAGGCATGGTATAGAAGTGCACCTGCATTAACACTGGCAATACTCGGTGTGTTTATTGGAGTGAGATGGAGGATATCTCCTCTAGAGAGTTACCAGATATGCTTCCTATCGAGTAATCAGAATGGTTAGGATATGGAGGATTAAAAAACCTGAAAAATGCATATCAAAACATGTAAATAACTTAGCAACGTATGGCTTTTATATTCTTTTGCCTTTGAAATCATCTTTATTCCTTAGTCTCTGTGTTTTAAAAGGCTGCTCAGTTATAAATTACTCCTTGGTTGGCCAAGCCCTTTCCTTGTATTTCCCTTTCTTCATGGCCATATACTCTGTGATAATCATGAATGCACTGGGATTTTGGGAAAGTGCAATGTGGTTCCTCAGGACACTAGGTTAGGGAAAAATGAGAAAACTGGGAGAAAATATCAATTCCGTTACTTTTAAAATGGAGCATTTGCTGAAAATGAATTCTACCACACTATGTGTTTCCCCTTTGTTGAGAAAGGTAGTATTTTGAATATGGTTCATAGAAATAAATTTAAATTCATTACATTTTATGTGATTCACAGTCATTTTAATTGGAGAAAAAGGTAGAATTTCTAGGTAACAAATATGTAAATGTTGACAAACTTCCAGTGCAAATTTCCCTTTTCTGGTAACTTGATGAAAACTGCATTGGGTTTTCATCATTTTTCATATATATATATATATATGCATATACATATACATCTATATGTATACATTCATATGAATATTAATGATGAAGTATTCTGCTACATCTTTATCAATGTGAATGCTGTCTACTTGCAAATAACTACTTCCTTGTATTTACAATGGCTTATATAGTACTTAAATTAGGTTATCAATGAAACACTATTATAAAAAGCATATTTATGTCTATTCCTAAATACAATTTAACCATGGACTATATCTGTGGTTCTTCATATCCTTACCTTGCAGAATTATCACCTATACACTTTACCACATGACTTCTCTATTTTTTCCTTCCACCTTCCATCACAGATTCTATTCAAAGTTTTCAGAACTTTAAAAATTACATTTATTTTTAGTAGCTATCAATTGTACTAGAGATCTTTCAGTGTGGTATTTACACAAACTGTACCTGATCAACATCACATCCTCTGTCTTCACTCCTTCTTTCATGAAACAATTTTGTCAGCTTTCACGGTTCCATTTTCAAAGATGCTTACACTCAAGTCTATTTATCTTTGTTCATGCTATTTACCTTCCTCCCATTGATAATCAAGCCCAACTCAGCCTAATTTACCCTCCTGTCATTCACTTCCTTTAGGCTATATTTATTGTACCAATGGTTTTCATCATTTTTGGGGCATGCAGATATTATTGAAGTAAACAAACACTTGTATAGCTCTTTTTCATATTTCAAAAGTAGCCTTCCATGCAAACAGTGGAATATTATTTAGTCATAAGGGAAAATAAATAAAGCTGGAGATAATGGAGAGCAAGATAAGCAAATTCATAGCTTTTGAACTTTCCTGCTTGTTCTAGACATATGCTAGTTATTGCAAATAAAGGAAACCATGGCAACTATGTTTCTTTGCTCATGGCTTACTTCACTTAATATGATTTTTTCCAAGTCTTTCCATTTCCTAACAAATAGAGCACTGTCATTCTTTCTGATGGAGTGGAATTCCATTGTGTGTGTGTGTGTGTGTGTGTATGCCACACTTTCTTGATCCATTCATCTACTGAGGGGCATCTGGGTTGGTTCAATATCTTAACTATGGTAAATAATGCTGCAATAAACATAGTTGTGCTGGTAGCTTTAGTATGACCTTTTTTGTGTTAGTTTGGGTAAATACCCAAAAGTGGAATTGCTGGGTCATAGAGGAGTTCTATGTGGAGTCTTTTGAGGAACCTCTATACTGCTTTCCAAAGTGTTTAAACAAGTTTACATTCCCTCCAACAATGCAGTAGGGTTCCCTTCTGGTCACATCCCCTCCAGCATCTATTGTTATTATAGTTCTTATAGGCATTCTAACTGGAGTGAGGTAGAATCTCAATGTTGTTGTTGTTGTTTTTATTGTGAAGATACCGTACAGAGGGGTACAAGATAATGAGGACAAGATAATGAGTACAATTCTTATCAAGCATTGTTGCCTCCTCTTTGTTTCCCTCCCCATCCCTTCCCATCACCCCTCCCCCCAACAAAGTTGTAAAGTTCGTTTTTCGACATAATTGTACATCTCATTACTGCAATGGGTCCATCTATATCCCTATATAAATGATTTGTTTTTTCCCTTCCCCTCCACAAAATATACCAACATCAAATACAGTGAAAGCAGGGGTTATAGCATGGGGGAGGGACATACAAAGCACCATAGAAACCATCTTATAAATTTTAGAAACAATTGCATGAAAGAAAAAAAAAACATTTGAATACTTACCTTGGGGATCATTTCCCTAACATTAACTTATCTGACCTTTTCTGCCTGTCTCAGACATATACTAGTTATTGCAAATAAGGGAAACCATGGGACCTATGTTTCTCTGGGCCTGGCTTACTTTACTTAATATAATTTTTCCAAGTCTTTCCATTTCCTAACAAATGGGGCAATGTCATTCTTTCTGATGGAGGCATATATATACCATATATATATATATATATATATATATATATATATATCATATTTTCTTGATCCATTCATCTACTGAGGGGCATCTGGGTTGGTTCCATATCTTAGCTATGGTAAATAATGCTGCAGTAAACATAGCTGTGCTGGTAGCTGTGGTATGGTCTTGTGATCGTTTGGCTAAATGCCCAAAAGTGGGATTGCTGATTCATAGAGGAGCTCTATTTGGAGTGTTTTGAGGAACCTCCATACTGCAATTTTGTTTTGATTTGTATTTCTTTTATGGCTAGAAAAGCTGAGCAAAACGCTTTAATAAGGATACAGGTTGACCCAATTTTGAGATGTACAAGACATTATATTGAAAACAAACTTTACAACTTCGGTGGGAGAGGAAGGGGAGTATTTGGGGAGGTGGAAAGGAAGGGACAGTAGTCGAAAAACAGAGGAGGAGGTAACATTGTTCAATAGGAAATGTACTCATTACCTTACACATGTAACTATAACACCTCTGCATAGTATTTTTACACTAAAAACATATTTAAAAAATAATAAATTCAAGTGTAAAATAAAGAAAACTCATATTTTATTTGTGAACCTAGACTTTTAAGACGTATGTGTATATATAAGCTATAAACACACACACACTTTTCTCTCTCTCTCTCTCTCTCTCTCTCTCTCACACACACACACACACACACACACACACACACATACACACACACACACTTATGCCTAGAAATTGAATGTGTGATTTTAAAGTAATCTCTGAGGGTTAAGGTTAAGGATACATGTCTAATTATTTAGACAACTTGGTTACCAGATATTTTGTCCAATAACATACCAGTGTGTCTTTGAGATGGTGCATGAAGAGATTGCTTTTAAGAGCACTTACGTAGTCGAAATAATTTGATGTCACTTTCTCTTTTATGAGTAGGAGATATCTAAATGAGTTGAGAGACAGATTAGAACCACACTGACCATTCAGTAAGGGAGACCATTTCATGACTGGGTACCATCAGGATGGAACATTGGTATGTCGTGTGTGTGTGTGTGTGTGTGTGTGTGTGTGTGTGTGTTATCTGCCTTTGTATGTTGAACTGAATCATCAGTCATTCCCAGGTTTTGAGCCTGTTCATCTTCTGGTCATCTCCATTCTTCACCATCATTCTGCTGGGTCAGTAAACCATTTTTAACATTGAGGAGTTCCATGTGTCAAGGGTCATGTCTCATTAAACAACCATATTACATCTGTAAACATATTATTGTTTTTATTTCTCTAGAGAATCCATAGTAATAACTGTGATTTCCAACTTTTATCTATCAGTGGATGCTAAAAATGCTTTTGAAAACATTCTTTTTTCAACATTTATCATAATATCAATATTTTTGTTCTGTCATAGAATAATACATGATATATAGTTGCTATATATGTCTTTATATATATGTATATGTATATGAAAAACACTACATAGATAGATTGCTGAACTTTTAATTGAATCATGGGTTTTCTGTGATTTCCTTTTGGAAGGTGTTTTTTTTTAATTGATTTTCACCTATCCTTATTCTTATGTTACAGAAACACCACCAATCTCATTAACTGCACACATCACCGACAAGGTGCTGAAAGCTTCCTATTTCAAAGAAGAGAAGCCACACTATTATAACCTGATATTGTAACCTGATATTGATCTCCTGGTTTAGAATCCTGATTCACAGATCTTAAAATGCTTTATCTTTTTATTTATTTATATGCCAGCAACAAGGTGACTAACTTTTATGAATGGGCCCATAACTAATGTGTAATGTTTGCCTCTACATCATAAGATGTATTAATCTCACTTTTGTGTATCATTAGTTATTGCCTGAGTAAATGTTTCTTGATTGTTCCTCATGTCTACTTAGACATTTGAAGACAATTATCAAATCATTTCTTAGAAACAATTGTACTCATTGTTTTCTAGAAACCAGCACACACTTGATAACTCATTGTTGAACGTTTCCTAAGTACAGAGCCTCCTTATCTTTTGCATTTCCTTTTTCTTGATAAAATGCTTTATCATTATATTTTCATTATCCATAACATTGTCTCCATACTTGTATTGTTTATTTTATTTTGAGCTTAGTTTCCAACAGTCCATTTTGTATATTTTCTCTTGAGCTAAGTGATTTGTAAATTTTTAAATTAAAAAATATTTTCCTTCAATACTTAGAGATATCTTTTCAGTGATCATTTCCTATTCTCTGTTAGATTTCTGTTAGTTATCTGGATTCCATTTACTTACTATTAGTCCAGAACTATTAGTCCTGCTGTATCTTTCATGCACCATGTAGTTTTTACTTGCCTTACTGATTTTTGTTGTTGTTGTTGGTCATGAGGCCTGAACTCTGGGCCTGGGCACTGTCCCTCAGCTCAAGGCTAGCGCTCTGTCTCTTGAGCTACAGTACCCAGTTCTAGCTTTTGCTGCTTATGTGGTGCTGAGGAATTGAACCAAGGGCCTCGTGCATGTAAGACAAGCACTCTACCATTGAGCCACCTTCCCAGCCCTCTCTGATCTATTTTCTAAACAGTAGAATTATGAAAATAAGTGGTAATTTTCCTCATTTTAAAATCAGTACACACATACACATATTGATTTCCAATATATTTTTCTACTTCAAGTATTTCCATTATTAATATCCTTACATTGGGCTGTGAGATTGTTTTGTGTTTTGAGGACTGTTTGTTGAGCACATGTGTTTTTATTCCCTTGGCTATTTTCTTGTTTGTGAATTTGAGTATTTGCAAGTCATAAACACATATTCCTTCAGGTCACTTATGACTTTGTTTTCTGTTTGCATTCAAGAATATGTAATTGAACTTGAAGTTTTAAATCCATAAGTAAGATGTATTGATTAGCTTTACTCAAATAAGATTGGAAAGGAAACACTATGTGTAACTTCAGGTATGTTCTTAGGGGCTGATGTTACCATAAAATACCAGCTCCTCCCTATTTGTTTCTACATTATCTACAGTGTAACTTGGATTTGTTTTATTTTTACATGCTGGTCATCTATGCCTTTATTTTCATATGCTTGAGGACATTCTCCAGCTGGACTGTAAGTTAACTATTTCATTTTTCCTGGACTAGTTTGAGCTCTCTTCTCTGTAAAGCATGTTAATTCTGAGTCTTTTTCAAAACTGTATGTACTTGTAGGAGATATTCCTCACAGCTACTACCCACTCTATGAGTTTTGTGACCCTTCATCAATCCTTCACCCACTCTTCAGTTTATAGAAAACAGCTATTCTTTCTGTGGCCTTCATGTTCTTCCCATGAGGATTATGGATGTTCCTTCGGAATCTTTACCATAAACTACTGATGATACCCAGGGAAGAAATAAACATTAATGACAACACTCTATGTATTTTATTAAAATTGTACTCACCAGGTACCTATGGCTTATGCTTGTAATGTTGGCTACTCAAGTGGCTGAGATCTAAGAATCCCACGTCAAAGGCAGCCCTGACACGAAAGTCTGTGCAAAAGTCTTTTGTCTCCAATTAACCACCCAAAAGCTCGAGGTGGAGCTGAGGCTTAAGTGTTAGAGTGTTAGCCTTATGTAAAAAATCTAAGGGACAGCAGCCTGGCTCTGTGTTCACATACACACACACACACACACACACACACACACATACACAAATTACATTAAACAAAAACTCTAGAAATGACAAAATGAAGCCTGTGTTCATCATATCTAGATTAAATGATACTGTTTTGTTGTATTTGTTTTATGAATGCACAGTTTAAAGAAAACAAAACCAAAAAAACAATTCACTGTCTATACTTAAACACAGGTTCCTGCAAGTTAAGCTTGTTTCTAATATAATCACAATATCACTGTTTCTCTTAAGTAAACACCTGTACTATTTAATTGCCAGCTCATGTTCAGGATTCTCTGCCTCTCTTTTTAAATATCTTTTGTAGTTTTTTTTTATTTAGTGCCCATAGATGCATTCAATCCAACATTGCTTTTGGAAAGTTTGTTAATTGTAATGTTGAGTTTAATTATTATTAAATTTTTCAGTAAATAGGTTCTGCTAAATTTGACTGCTACAATAAGGAACACCTTTTTTCATCTTCTAAAATTTTTCACTTTTCTTCAGTCTCAAGAAGTTATCTTCATAAGAGTGGCCAGATGAAATTCTGCTCTATTTAATGCAAAGACTTTTTATAAGTATTAGATACTTTGGGGATTGGAAGTAAACTTAATAGAATTTTTAAAAATCACTTTTCACAGACTCTAGAACACATGTTCAGGGAAAAGGGCAAAGTTGCTTGTGAAAAACACCTTCAGGAAATGTTGGGGCAATAATTGCATATAAGTATTAATATCCATTGTTAGTTTTAGTTTTAAGATGTATAAAAGATGAAGAATGGTTTAGTAATGTGGTTCAGCAGGTTACATTTAAAGAAACTATTTCATTTACATGCAAGATTCACACACACTAGCCAGAATAAGTTTAAAGGTAAATATGCATTTTTGGCAGCAAAATGATTAAATTACATATAAGGCCTACTAATTTTACAGTCTTTTCTTGGTATGTTTATAAAACATTGAGAGTTTTGTTTCTTGTAGATGTTTATTTTCATGTTAACTCTTGGTCTGTCCTCAGAAATTTTAAAATGGACATTAGCTAAAAGCCACTGGATTGTGTGTAGATATTATGTAAAGATCAAACCTCAAATGATGTATAATTCTGCCTAAGTAGTGTTATAATGGGAAATTGTTTCTGAAGCCACAGATGTCCAACAGCATTTGTCATTCTATGCCACGCCAGCCTCCTGAGTGAACTCATTTGTTCTCACCAGCTTGATTGTAGCAATTTGAGCAACAGGAACACCATTTTACGAGGTTAGGAATGCCTTTAACAGCTCAATGTGAGTTGAAAACTCTGCAGTCTAAGAAACAGACCCAGACCTATTTATCAGGTAGAAGTATTTCACCTTCTATTTAAGTAAGTAGGAATCTATTTCAAAGAGGCTCACACCTTCCCAGAGATGGGCTCTAGAACAAAGAATGAACACTACTTGCAAGAGCAACAAAAGCTGATGTGTTAGCATATGTTGAGCCTCCTGTTGAAGAAAAAATACACTATTCACAAAGTGTTGTATTTTATCTGTGCTTTCCATCTTGAATATTATGTGTGAGGGCAACCTATTTTCTCAGATTGCTGTATTTTATAACTCTAATCCACTTTGGCTTTATTCTGTCATTTCAGAATGTCACAATTTATTAAAAGGAACTTCGGTAAGAGAGAGATCACTGGCTTAATTCCAAGATTTCACAGGTAAAAATGAGAAATTAAAAGTTTTTCTCTACACTTATAAAGGTATAAAACTATTTTCAAAAAGAAAAGGGTTATGTAATAAAATACTCCATAAAATAAAGCAATGTTTAATCAGTAAAAGAATGTTTCAGTTTTTAAAATATATGATTTCAATATGAATATTTTGGGACACTATAGAAATACACTTGAATTAGTCTGGAACTAGATTGAATGTCAATAGTGATCACTTGTTATGATAGCAGAACATTTGAATAGTTATTTTTAACTTATTAATGAAAACTGATGTTTTCCACATTATTTTTATTAGCTATTATTGTTCTCTTATTTCCTGTAATTATTTTTACTACTACCAGATCTAAAATGTGATATCTGCTTACAATGATTCTGCTACTTGATCACCCTTAATGTAACAATTTTAATACTTCAAACAAGTTTTCTAACCATGTACAGTGATGAGTGAAACTTTATCTTGGAAATGTTTCATTTTAGATAACCTCTGGATGATTTACCTTCACTTCATTCAACAAGAAATAATACCAATTTCGAACTGACATTCACTGCATTATTACCTTTTATTTACCCAATGTGCCAATTAAAGTTCAAAAAGTCATTTGAAACCCCTTAGAAACCAACTATTTTAAGTAATCATTTAAAGAGAGTTAGATACAAAATCATTATGCAGGAAACTAGATCTAGGATTGACTTTAATAACCATTCTAAGCGCATTTGGAAACTTAAGTCAAAAGCAGAGTAAAATATCTCCAAAAGCGAAGTAGACATCTCCTACCTCATAAAATGATGCACTATGTCTACAGGAACTAGATATCAGAGAATAAAATAAGGAAACCACTTAATTTCTAAACTTTGTTTATAAAATGGAACCCTGAATATTGCTTGATATTCTAAATAGGAGCAGGGTATTCTAAGGAAGCCAGAACCAATTTCATTGAAAATCAGGACAAAATACTGTTGCTGGCAAATGATGAAAAGCTGTCTGTGAAATGTCAAAAAGTAAAATTGAAAGTAGAAAGGGACAAACACAAACAGAAGAAGGGTGGAAAGGAGGGAAAAAGAGAGATCAAAAAACTATATCCACACTATTGTCAAACCAATAATTGTATAAAGAGTAACTCTTTTGAAAATGAAAACAATGGGCACATGCATTATGCCCAGATAAAATTTATGAAATAAATGTATATTTCTATCAACATAGACATCTTTACTTCAGAATACTTTTCCCAATTACTGTGCAAACAATTGAGCTCAGTTGCATCAAGGGATCTTGCTCTTTTAAACGAGTTAATTAGTTTTTGGCAGGTGTACTTTTTACCATCCTTCCCTCAGTGTTTTTAGTAGGTAGGGCATTTGCCCCAAGGGAAAGTAGGCAACTTTCTTCCCTGATTCTGGGTCTTCAGGTTGTTACAGGTACAGTTTTCTAGCATCCATTCTTCCTGCCTGGGCTTCCCTGAGAATGAAAATCAAGTGGAGCTAGTCATTTAAGCTATGTCAAAATTTAGATCTGCAATTTTCAGGTTATTTTAATTTCCCCAAGATCACAGGATCTCAAGGATCAGATACTTAAGTTTATTGGTAACTTTATTAGCCATAAATGTGTATGACTCAGTTGACAGACTCACTCAGTTCAGAATGTTTAAAATGGAACAACTCTACCTACTGACATCAGTTCACTTTGATTAATCTTATTATCTGGATGATGTAAAGTTTTACTCTGTTCTTGTCCAATTTTAATCTTCTGTTGTTTTAGATTTGGTTCTATGTTGGTCTAAGTTCAGAGATCCAGTTTTTCCCCAAACATGGAATTGAGAGACAATTGGACTACACATGAACAAATCATTAACAATACAATATATTTTTAAAAAAAAAAAAAAACTATGTCTAAGAGAGGAATACACTAAAAATCAACCAACAATAAAGGGGGGAAAGGAAACAGATCTGAATCATGCTCAGAAAATTCAGTTAGTAAGAGATACAAATTTCTCAAGGATTAGTTTTGTAACAACGATAGGTTTCAACAATGGCATTCTTTTATTACTGGAAATAAATCAATGAAGATTTATTAGCAAGCAATTAGAACTCCTGCCTGTTAGTAATTATGCTAGATACCAAAATGGAGAACACAGTTTGGTCCTCCTTCCAAAGGAAACTGATTCTGTGATGCAAAAAGAAAGCCAAGCACGCATTTTTCAACACTAATACACTTCATAATTTTATGCACAAAAATCATATTTCCAAGGGAAATTCTAGAAAATCATATAGAATTAAAATCACATCTTATCTTTGTCTTTTTGAAAATACCAAAAAATATTACACTTATCAGGAATCCTCTATGTCTAAACTCTGTGTCAAATTATGTATTTGGACTAATTGTCAGTCCCTTGGAAAACTTAAACAACTATTTTAATGAATCAGTATTTCAATAAACACCATTTTAAGGTTGTATTATTTATGTAATTTGCATGAAAATGATTTCAAAAAGTAACCTATTACATCAAAAATATGGACGAATAACTCCATCTAATTGCAGAAAGATTAATGTGTACTATCTCACAATTGGCTAAGAGCTATACAGATACATGTGTGACCATGTTTATGGATATACCTGTTACAGGTAGGAAAGGAAAGACACAGTGTTTGCAATCTCTTATGCTCACAAACACACAATTTTGCAAAATGAGGAAAAGGCTAACTAGATATACACAATATAAAACCATGTACTTCAGAAAACAATCTGAAATTATAGTGTCGTCTCATTTTCAAGGGTGGTTTGAAGGTGACCTATATTCTTCAACATCCTTTAGAGTAAGGGATTGCTTTTGTGTATTAAAGCACAAAGCCACCTCACTGAAGTATTTTTTTCCTTTTCCTTATCCTATATCTACGACGTTATACAGCATTTGATAGTATAGTATTACAAAGCAGAAAAAAATAGATCTAAGAAATTAAACAGCTGCTCTTTTGTGTTATGAGTCAAGTTACAATTTTAAATCAAATTTAAGAATTCATATCACTCTGCCTTATATCCAATGCCAACATCACAAATATATGTGCATAACTTACACATTACATGTTCATTTTCTGCTCAATAATATAAAAATAGATTCTCTTAATGCTGAATTTTCATGTAGTAATGAAAAATAGGAACTATAAGCAATGCAGTATGTTATATTTCATTTCTAAATACAGATTAGCTGGTTATTTTTTTCTGAAGTTCTCATTATTAACACATTAAAGAAGTAATCATTGTCAAGGTTCATTTATTTCCCACTTGAGCTAATAGGATCCCCAGAAAGCCTCCACTAGCTAATAGTTCTACTATAACTTTAACTTTCAAAGAGGGATAAAATCCCTGAAGAAATCATAAAAGGAAAAGAAAATTATCACAGATGCTGAAACTTAAATTTTTGCTTTCAGCAAACTTTTACTATTAGATACCCAATTGAACAAAATGATTGCATTTTTATTACATTTTGAAGTTAGTGATTATTATTTTTAACAGAAAAGATTCAGACTACATGCTTAATTTGATATTCCAGCATTAAATTATGAATCAGTCTTTAATGTTTGCTTTCCAGAAGAACAAATGTCTCGAACTTTACAACTTTGGCTGGGGGGCGGTGGCGGGGGGGGGGGGGGGGGAATGGGAAGGGGTGGGAAGGGGAAACAGGAGGCAACAATGCTTGATAAGAAATGTACTGATCTTGCCCATGTAATTGTAACCCCTCTATATGGTATTTTCAAAATAATAAAAAAAGAACAAACGTCTTATGATCCACATCCTAATTAAAAAAATCATAAAATCCTTGAAATTGTGAATTTATACACACACATATATATTTATAATATTTACCTGAGTCTTACGGATTGCATTATTTCTATGATCAAGTATAGATATATGCTCCACTCTTACTGCTTTTTGTAATGTCATCTTTTTCAATATACCATTACTGTTGATGAAATCAAGTTATAGACAGAATTTATGAGAATAACCACTGTCCTGTTATTTTTCATTTTATATTTTAGATCATAATATCTGAATATACTCTTTACAATATGTAATACAAATCAAGTTCTATTTTCCCTGGGCTATGACCTATGGAGAGGTAGACAGGATTCTACAACATTTCTCAAATGGTGGATGTTCCCTGTGAAGACTGTTGACTTCCTTCCTCTCCTTACCTCACATTGTTATAGACATAGTTAGGTTTTAAATAGAGTGTAAGCCTAGTCATGGGAATAGCTAGAAAGTGGGAAGTTTTTGGAGTGTCTGCGCACTCACTCACCCAGGTATAAGGCAAAGAATTGAGATACCTGTCTGTATTTGACTTGAGGAAAAGTCAACAATTGGCTCAGCAGAAGATCCTTACGTAGTTGCAGGAGAACTTAGTTCATAGATGGCACTACAGAGTATACATCCACATTTGAACAGAAGGAAGGGTTCTCTGCTAGCAATCAGAATAGAGGACTGCTTCTTTTCTCACAACTTCAAGAAACTAAGCCTGGCACACCACTTGGTTTCAATCCTGCGGGAGCCAGGTCAGAGAAGATTAACTGTGCTGTGCTTAGATAACCAGTAATAAGTAGAATTTAGATTTCTGTATTGGTGGAAAAGTGTAATAGAATTTTAGCATATATAAATAATCCCCTGACTAATTTTATTAGCTCATTATGTCATGCTTATTTTTTTTAGAATGTGTTTTAACAGCAATCCCCATTTTCTACAAGTGTAATCACTAGCATTTAAGGTTATGTTAAAAGAGAATTCAGTATTGGTCCAATTTTTTCTAACCCATAAGCAAAAATTACTTTGGAATTTTTACAGACCTTACAAATTCTTGTAAGCATGACACAGTGCATATGAAAAATTTTAATGCTATTACTAAACCACGTTGAAAGGGAATGGTACCTTTCATCCAATTTTACATAAAATGATTTCAAATGTTAAGAAGAGTGTCCTGGAAAATAATTTTTAAAGCTTTCCATTGTTTACTATTTCTCAAAGTAGAAACACATACGTATAGATATCTATCACTAAATGCTTTAATGCTGAATCTGAAGTCACCTTGAATTGTTGCTAACCAAATGTGTGTGTGTGTGTGTTTGTGTGTGCGTGTATGAAATTTTCATCACTTGTAATTTTGTAATTTCTGGAACACATGAAATTGATTATACTTTCCTATACAGGAACTGGAGCATTACTGAACCATTTGGTTGTTTTTCCAGGCTAGGGTGCTAGGGTTCCCAGTATTACAAATGCACTGAACTATGAAGAGTTGACCAGTCATTCGCTGCACTCAAGAACTCTAGCTGGTAGCCTGAACCAATGTTTCACAAATGCTCCTGGTGTGGGAAAGTATAATCAACTTTCTATGTCCCAGAAATTGTGAGGAGAAATTTCAAGTACAAATTTCGAGAATTTTCCATTTGCTAAGATGTTAACAGTCTAGTAAAATTCTAGACACATCCATAATGATCTTTTCTGTGGAAAATAAAATCAGTGCTCTATAGCTAAAAAGTTACACAAAATCCTTCAAGATGATGATGCACGACAGAATATTTCCATAATCTGCAAAGCAAAAAACTTCCTTATAGAGGCATTTCTGCAAGGAGCCGTTCTGGTTCTGAGTTACCAGCAATCGATGGAAATACTTTGGACTCATTCATGATGTCTGTTGAATGGTTCTGTGTGGTACTTAGAGCATCTTTTGGCCATTCATTAGTTATGCACATATCAGTTTTTCAGTCTAGTTTCTTCCCCATTTAACATTTCGTTTTGTTGTAATTTGGTTTCTGTTTCACTTTCTACTTAATTTTATCTATCCAGCTTCTAGTTTGTGTGTCTTCTGTTTTTCTTGTACAAGTTGATAGCAGAGGGCTATCAGTCCCAGTCCCAGGTGATTTTTCTTATGTCATCTCATTTGGTCATTTCTAAGTTTTACAGTGTCTAGTTCATTTTTTCTTGATGAGATGTTCTCTAAAGAAACTGAGCACACATTCTATTCCTTAGCACCTCTATCATTGTCAAGTTTGCGCATCCCGTGTATCCTGCAAGTGTGTACATGGTTCCTCCATTAGTTTAGACATGCAATGTGGTTTTGGTCATTGGTTTGGCTCTTCAAACTGGAATCTTTTATAAACTTTTTAAAAGTTGTTTTTTAAGGTCTAAATGTGGCTTCATATAGTTTGAAAAGAGACTCCATTTTCCTTTCTATGTTCTTAACTTCCTTTGGTGGTTCATTAGATACTTTTCTAGATAGCTCATCACTTATGACTGAATGTTCTAGAAAGGATGTATTATGTGGTTGTTTTGTTGCAGCTATTTTTGAGGGATTTGAATTTTCCTTTGACATTTGTCCTTTGTGCTCCCACTGTCTTTCTCTTTAATTTTCAATTTGGGCAGCATTTGTTGTTGGAGTTTTGTGTGTGTGTGTGTGTGTTGTTGTTGTTGTTTTGTAGCATTTATTTTTGTCTCTGCTTTTTTGTGACTGTGTGTAAATTCTAAGGTCCTCAAGAATTACATGCTCAGGATCCATGCTCAGGATCCACAGATATTGTTCACCCAACCAGACAGTATGAAGTCGGGTGAGGCCTTGGACATTTACTCCTGTGGGGTCCAGGTTTAGGAAGTTCTCAGTTTTTTTTTTCACTTGGGGATAAGTAAGGCTGAGATTGCTGCCTGTATTTCCAAGATCACACCTGGTTTTATGCCTGTCTGTAGCAACCCTCTGCCATTTAAAAAATCTGCTTGGTTAACCCTGTTATAGAAGTGGACCACACCCGGGTGGTTTGTTGCACTACTTTTGTTGTTGAGTCATCTTCAAGGGGTTTAGTTTCTTTGGTTTTCAAATTACCCCTGGAAGCCAAAAGTCCAGTGGTTTGGCCTGGAGATTCATGGTGTGATAGCCATTGTTTATGCCTCTTGGGCTGGAAAACTTAACATCTTGGGAGTTATTAGGACTAGCAGATAGGAGCCCAGTGGATCAGCCACCTACACTTGGGTCCATGATCTTGGGATTCTCAGAGGCTTCATTCAGAGTTCAATGGCCTCCACTGCTGAAGTAATTGCAAGCAGCCATATTTTCAGCAGCTGTGGCCCAAGGCAATTGGGGGCTCTTGACAGCCTTGGGTCTAGTTGTTTCTCCTTTTACTTTTTGAAGGTTTGAGTCTTGTGTATAATACGGGTGGGTGAGGAAGCCTTGCACCCTTTAAGCTCCTTGCTGTGTCCCTAGCAGCTGGGAGTTAGTGGCTGGATTGTTTGCTTTGGGGGAACAGGTCAACCCTTAATTTAGTGACCTTTGCCAACGACCTTCCTAATGTAATATCTTCTGCTGATGAGAAACTTGCCTTTGGCATGATGTTTCAAAGAACTTTGCCCTCAACTCTTTGAAAACTCACAGATTTGTTCTTTTTTTTTTTGTTTTTATTTTCTTGATCAACAGGATATTTAAAACCTCATCCATCCGGTATTTGTGTATTCAAGGTCATAGGCATCAGGGATTTGTTGCACTGTTTAACTTCTTTGCCTATAGACTTAAAGGAGTCAACCCATCTTTGAATTGAGCATAGTTGCTCATACATGAGTAAATGTGCCATTTATAATAGTGGCCTGGAGCAGTTTAGTGACCTCTGCTGTTGACTTACACCTGGCAGCCAGAGGTTCAGTAGTTTTTGGGGGACTCAAGTCAAATGACACGGTCTTACACCCAGCCATTGCCTGGTTGATTCTTTTCGGCTGCTGACCATTTCCAGGCAGCCAGCTTACCGGTAGCTCTGCGTTAAATTAATTGGCCCCTGAAAGTGTTTGTGAGGTGCCTGGTAGCCAAGCGTGGTCCATGTAATTTAACTTCATCAACAGCAGATCTGGCCTTGGCCGACTGGGATTGTGCTGATAGTCCTCCTTGACACCAGAGCTGCGAGCTCCACTTCCCACCCACAAGATGGAATTGGGGACCCTTCCTTACACGTGAGGCCCCACAGTACTTAAGCACTCAAGCCCTGCACCAGTTGACTTCCTGAATGTCAATAGACGTTGCCCCTGCAGATGGCTGGCTGGTGGTGGCTTGGTCTTCAGCTCTTCGCCCTTTAGGCCCCATTGTTCTGACACCTTTACCGCCCCCTCCCCATCTCCATGGAGGCCCATGGCATTGCTCTTCTCAAGTCTTTTTATTCAGGATGACCTCTAACTACCAACACAGTTCAAAATTAGCAGCTTCCAGTTCCTAGACTTGAGCCGTGGAGGGTCCCGTGTCTCCCTCTCTCGGGTTTGTAATCTGCACGACCTTTAACGACTTTGATGGACATGATCATGTCAGCCTGGGAAAAATGTTAGGGTGATATCAGATCAATGAAGTATGCAATATGGTAGTGCATGCCTGTCATCCTCCTGGGAACTGCTTCTTTGTCCCTCCAAAGTTATTCTTAATTGATTTGTCAGTTACCCCCCGCCAAAAAAAAAAAGTGTCCAGATATGCAAACAAGATATCTAGATATCCAAAACAATGGCTGAAGAGCCATTAAAGTGTACGTATATCATTCCACAATCCTTCCAAATGCTGGAGTGAAAATACAGGTAGCATCTCTCAGCTCCTACTTGCTGGGCAAAATGAAGTTCCTCTGCTTCCCATTTTCTTTCCTTAGTCCTACAATCCTGAAAAAAACAATTCTGTCATCAGATTCTCCAGTGCCTTGAAGAAGGCCTCTTCCCATGCCATACTGGCTCAATTCTGCTTCTATAGTTCAGATCATGGTCCCTGCAGGCAGGACGGAGGTCTTCCAAAAAGAGTGCAGACCACTTGAATATTCCTCATGGGGGTCCCTCCGGCCCCTCCCAGAGGAAATGCAAAAGCAGGAAACTGGGATTTGGAAGACAGAGAAGAGAGCAATGGTTCTGGCCCAGAGGCGCATGGAGCTGAAGTTGAGGGGTCCTGGTGCGGGTGGCCGCCCCAGGAGAAGAGACGTGACCACAGGCCAGCGCAGGCCTCTCCTCCTCCACCCACTCTGCCTTGGCCGTTGTCCCTGCAACCGCCAGCGCTAACTGCTTGGGTTGCACGTGGCAACCAACGACCAACAGCTCTAAGTGCCAGTCGTGGTTGGATGATAAAGAGAAACTTTAAATGATTAATTACTACTCTGATTTCCAATAATGGGCAAGGGGAGGGGAGGGAAGGTTGGGAGAACGCATTGCTGATGTTTGATATACGCAAGGGAAAACGGATCCAGGTAATTTGAAAGAATGGTTGGGGGTTGGGAAAGATGAGGGAGAATCCTGACAGGACTGATATTAAGATAAATTGTATTCACAAGCTGGCATGAGTCACTGAAACCCCACTGGACAATTACTGAGAAACAATACAAATAGATGAATAAATCTCTAAATCAATGCAAAAACTGGACAGAATAAACTAGCATACATTTGCCAAAACAGTAAAAACAAAAACAAAGCAACATAATTGTTCATCACTTATCTTTCATGTAAAATAAACGTCTGTTTAATTCTGATTAAATTCAAGGATTTGAAAACAACAATAACAACAAAAAAAGCCCTATAGGAAACCCTAGAATATAAACGTTTGTTTCAGTACCTCAAAATTAATAAGAAAACACAGCAAATTTGACAATCCTCTGATTTCACCCTTTATGCAATTTGAAATAAGCTGTCTGTTATGTTAAGTCAAAGTGAAATGGCTGTCAATCACGACCTTTGACGAAGGAATTCCTGGGCTGTGTTCCTACAGCATAATGAGCTCAATATTCAGGGCAGACTTCCATCTTGTAAATTATCTTGCAAAGGTAAAAGCAAAGTTTTATCTTATGGTGGTACAGGCCTTTGCTTTAGCCTTTTAAATAATGACAGTTAATTAAACTTTAATGAAAAGTATGGATTGATTAATTTTATTGTGCTCTCTATTAATATTCTCAGTGGCAGACACTCTTTAAGAATTCCATATATGTAAAACATGAAATTTCTGAAAATTAAAGTTTAGAAAAAAACCCATCTCATTATGCTGAATGCATTGCATAAAGCAGGGCTGGAGCTTCTCCTTTCTCTCATCTCCTTCTCCCAATTCAGAATCAGAGGCATGCATATGTTCATAAATAAAACATTTTGAATCTTCTCCTTGAGCTTCTATGATTCCACAGTTTAGCTGCTTCCCAATGTCTCTTTACTCACAATAACCTCTCTCTTTACCCAAAATGTCTCTCTCTCCATTTTGCTCTTTTGTTAAGCATAATTTTAATGAGAAGCTTTGGTTTTGCTCACATAAAAGGAACAAATATTGCTGTATTTCACACTAAAACAAGCTTTATTTCATTATTTTATTGTCTTATAAAATGAGTGTATGACTTGTGTCTGCGTGTGGATGTAACAATGTTGCTAGCCATTTTTACATTCTGAAGCTTTCTCCTTGTAGGTTACATAGCTTTTTTGTTGTTTTGTTTTCATTCCGAGTTCACACTGTCTTCTACTTAAGTTTGAAAATGTATTTGTATATTCACCAAAAGCAAGAAGATAGGGATTTTAAGCAGTCATCTCAGATACCTATCAGTTCACTGGAAATTTGGAGGAAGATAGAAGCAAAATATGTGAAATTCACACTTTTTCTTCTCTTGTGGTAGAATTGCTTTTCCCATGGCTCTTGAACAGGCCAGTCAATGTCATCTCCAACTTCCTGCTCTCCTACACTGGCCATGTAGTTGTTCTTCCATTATATTGATCATATGCAGCTATCATTCTAAATCATACGTGTTATCAGATAATCCAAAAACAATGTTGATGCAATTTTAATAGGTAATGAAGAAGAGAGATCTCAAAAGTAAAGTAGGGTCCAGAGCACAGTGATTCAGACCTATAATCCTTATCACTCAGGAGGATGACATCTGAGGACTGAGGTTCAAAGCCAGACCTGGCAGGAAAGGGCATAAAACTCTTCTCTCCAATTAACCACAACAAGTCTGAAGTGGAACTATGGCTCAAGTAGAAGAGTGTTAGCCTTGAGGATAAAGCTCAAGGACGTTTGTCCAGACCTATCGCTCAAGCCTCAGGACTTGTACTAAAATAAATAAAGAAATAGTAATGTAGATTGTTCCTGTAGACTGTCTATAATGACATAGAATTAGGCCATTGGAATTAGAAAATACTTTAGGGAGCATTGTTTCAATTACTTCATTTCATAAATGAGGAAATTAAGAATCAAAAAGCCTAAGTGATTTTCTAAATATCGTAGAGTTAATTACAGCAATACAAAGAAAAACTGGGTTATCTCATTCTTTCCATTACACTAAGTGAAACTACCTGTCACTATTTGGGTAGAAAGGTCACAAGAGAAGAAATATGTTTTTTCTTAATACAAATACCATAAAGTTAAAATATTTCAAAGTAATGGATTTCATGGTAATCTCATATACAAATCCATTGCCATATTTATAAGAGGGAAAAAAAAGTCCCATAAAAACCAAAGACCAGGAATAGATGGATGCTAGGTTTAAAAAGGATGACATCAATTTCAAGCCTCATTAACAACACAGAAGAAAATTACTTCTAGTAAAATTAGTAGATGTAAGCTTCATTATCAGACTGGGTACGTGTGAAGAAAAAAAATATAAATCAAAAGAATTGGAGCCATTTGTTTATTTACAATTTTAATGATAGTTTCTATTTGAATGACTTACATAAGTCTATGAAATATTTAATAAATATTATCTTCTTTAACATTATTAACAATAATTTTTCTCATTAGCAATTATTAGATAGAAGCAGAATCCAAGAAGATAAAAACAATTTGTCCAGTACATTGCAGTTTGCATGTTTAACTAACTCAACTGTCCTTAGTCTAAATAATGCACTTCTTATTTATTTAATTTTAATTTTAATATAATCCTTTTGGCAATTTTCCAACAACAAAAAAGAAATGTTTTCCCCAGCATTTCTTCCTACTACAAGGATCAGATATTTTGGACAGGAAGAGAGAGAGTACTTGGTGAATATTTTCTACACCTCACATCTTTTATCACATGTTATATATTGTGGGACATAAAATTTTATGAAATTATAGTTACATGCTTGAAATGGATTTTAAATCTCTTCATTTTCTATGTCACAAGTGAGAGCTGTAAACCTGAAAAATTAAAGCTGGAGTGTAATTTATCTCACTCATAAATAGTGTGCTGTACATTATACAGTGTTGAAGTAAACAGTAATAGACAACACTTAAAATGATATTTCTCCATAGAAAACTTTGTCATAAATAGCTAAAAATGTTGTGAATGGAACTGGAATTACATCGTTTGGATGTAGAAAGAAGAACTTCCTCTTGCTCTTCTTGCTCTTCTGTGCTTAGCACAAACACACACATTGGTTGTTTCTATTTGTATAACAGACATGTAAGACAAATGAATCTTCCAATTCCCATTGTAAAACTTGATTACATATAAAGTGATAGACTTGATTAATGAGGATTTCATGCCAGGATTACATAGATTTCATATTTCATGTTAATATTTTTAACTTTGGAGTGAGAAGTTCCTATAGATTTAATTTATACGGTAAACATAATTTAAGAAATGTGACTATATATTTTAGCAGAAAAGTTTGCCCTGAAAAAATCAGCTTTTTAAAATATTGACCTTATTTTGAACACTGATTGAGATTAGAATATGAAACACCTATGTGTTTCTCAAGAAGCATCAATATTTTTGCCTAAATTTTCCTTCATCCTTACTTTCTTAGTACACTCCTTTATAAATGGACTTCCATCCCTGGATACCATGCATTTGTTATAAGCATAAAACCAAAAGCAAGTAGTGACAACTTAGATTTCAATGTATCATATATCTCTATATTTCTATATCTCTATTTGTATATGTCTATTTGCCCCAGTGATAATACTTTTCTTGTATTTCCTCTATAAACCACATAATGTAATTTAAATTGTTAATATTAATTAGCAATGAGTTTGCATAGTATCATAGATTGACATCTTTATATAATATTTCTATATAAGAGAAATGACATGAATATTTTTCTTCCACAAAGAGGCAAATTTAAGGACATAGGATTACCTATTATTTTGTATCATTTTCCTGAAAGAAGCACAGTCAGCCTGTGATAAAACTCAGTCTGTGATAAATCTCAATATTAGAGAATTGCATCAGTTAAAGAACTCTCTCTGGAACTACTTGTCTAGGCTTACAGATGTTCACCTGATACACAATTTTCTGGCCAGAAATTTGAAGAGGGTTATTTATCAGTGTTTTTTCTCAATGAAAAAGAAAACACTCAGCAATATTTCAAGGTATGGTTTTAAATTATGTAGCATATAAATAGATGACAGAATTTTGAACTAACATTCATTTTTTTCCTTTATCATATAGACCAAATTTACTTGTTATTGCACAAAACACATGGGTAATTTCCTTCTTGAAATTTGAACACCAATTTTATAGTTCATAATATCAATTTATTAATTTTTTGAGAATCTACAGATATTAGAAAAATGAGCCTTTCTTTTATTTGCATAGTATCATAGATTAAAATCTTTATTTATTTATTTGCCAGTCTAGGGCTTGAATTCAGGGTCTGGGCACTGTCCCTGAGCTTCTTTTGCTCAAGGCTAGCATTCTGTCCCTTGAGTCACAGTGCCACTTCCAGCTTTTTGTTTATGTGGTAGTATGGAATCCAACCCAGGGCTTCATGCATGCTAGGCAAACACTCAACCACTAAGCCTCATTCCGAGCCCCTATACAGTATTTTTATTTAGGAGGAATCACATGAATATTTTTCATGTGAGGCAAATTTAAGCACATAGCACTACCTATTATTTTGTATCATTTTCCTGGAAGAAGCACACTCAGCCTCCTGAGACAGCACCACTCTCTCCTAAGTCCAGTGTCCAGTGTCAGAGTCCCTGCCTATTCTTCTTTTCCTTCTGTACAAAAGTAAATGATTTTCCCTAACCAAATTATGCACAGGTGAAACATGACTATTCTTGTATTTCACTATATTTCATGCATGTTTAATAGTAGTAAAACATCACAGTTAGCAAATGAAATGTCTGAATGAAGTTCCCACATAGCACTTGGGCTTCAAAGACTTTCTCCTATATAACTTAGAGCAGCACAATTACACAGACATTTCAAAAAATAAAAATAAGCAATATTTCCTTCATTCTTCACAAACTTGCATTTACCACATTTTAGTTGAGACTCGGTAATTTTTCAAATGTCAAGTCAACTTGGAGCATTAACATTGGAACTACAAATGTGAAGCTTGAATTCATCTCTCATATTTTATCTAGTATTGTCTGATTTAAAAAAGGGGGTCCGAAAGCAAGTAGAAATAGACACCGTTTTTCAACTCAACAAACAAACCCATTGAAAAGTTCTTTCAGAGGTTTAATGCTCCATCAGTTAACACTACACAATTTTTACAAGAAATATGATTTGATCTGAGAACTGCAGTGGCCTGAAACATATATTCCCTGAACGTGTCTGTAAGAGGACTGTAGTCACTAAATGTCATTCATAAAGTCTGTGATAAATCTTAGTATTAGAGAGTAGTATCTGTTAAAGACCTCTCTCTGGAACAACTTGTCTAGGCTTACAGATGCTCACCAGATCCAGGATTTTCTGGCAAAAACTTGGAGAGGTTACTTTATCAGTGTTTTTTTTTTCAATGACAAAAACTCAGCAATATTTTAAGGTATTGGTTTAAATTACGTAGCATATAACTAGATGCACAGAATTTTGAACTGCACTGCTTTAATTTACAGTTGCTTCAGATTGTAAGGCTAGAATTAGGGTAACCGTGGTGAGGTTTAGCCAGAGGCTCAAAGCTATAATCCTAGCTACTCAGGAGGCTGAGATCTGAGAAATGCGGTTTGAAGCCAGCCTGGGTAGGAAAGTCCATTAGACTCTTTATCCTATTATCAATCAAAAAAAAAAAAAAGAAAGAAAGAAAAAGCTCAGGGACAGTACCCAGGACCAGAGTTTAAGCCCTGACTGGAAAAATAAAGCAGTGATGCTTAAGAAGAAGAGTAAATGCTTATAATTGAGTACAATGCAAATTTAAGTACTGATAAGCATTAGCACTCTACTACTTGAGCCACAGTGTCACTTCTGGTTTTCTAGTGGTTTATTGGAGCTAAGAGTCTCAAAGACTTTCCTGCTTGGGCTGGCTTTGAACCTCTTTTGATCCTCAGATTTAAGCCTCTTGAGTAGCTAGGATTACAGGCGTGAGCCACTGACACTGGGCTTCATGCCTTTGCTATCACTAATGCCTACTTTCTTGCCCCCATGGTGGCAGGAGCTAAACTGTTACTTGACTATCACTGAAGTGCAGCCATAATTAAATTCTGCTAAACTCCTTTTCTTATGCTAAATGTTCATTTGCTTCTTATACTTGAGAGCTTCTGCCATTTTCTATGTTTAACACATAAAGTCCGCATGGAATACCAGATTGGGTTATAATCTGTCTGGTAGCAAATGTGCCTTCAAGACAAAACGAATCTAGGGCCAGAGTAAATCTTAGAAAAGAATGGAGAATTAGAATCTTTTAAGTACTTTACCTGCTTGACCTTCATAGAAGGCCAGGGTCAAGGCTAAACATTTTATTTTTTTAAATCTAGCATTCTGATAACTGTAACTATTGCTATGGATGAAATGAAATGATTCTTACTGATTCAGGTGTCTCTTTTGCCTGTCCATCAAAGATTATTGCATTGTGTCTATAAGTAATGACTTGCTGTATGCACATAAACCCAGCCGTTGTAAAGTTCAATTGACTATATTCTTCAGTTTACAATACTCATATTTTATTACCTATTTAATCATATGAAGGTCCTACTGTAGCTCCTAAAATCACCAATCTTTTACTGAGAATTTGTTATCTACATCCATGCTTAGAAGAAAATGATCAAGAACTTTTCCTTAATACTCAATTTTCCTTTAATTGAATTTTACTCATTGTCACAATTATTATGGATTATATAAATTTGAAAAAATACATCTGATAGTTTGAATATTTACTTTGTACAAATTTATGTTTTCTACCAGGGCACCGGTAGCTTACGCCTGTAATTCTAACTACTCATGAGGCTGAGATCTGAGGATCACTGCTCAAAGCCAGTCCAGGCAAGAGAACCCGTGAAACTCTTGTATCCAATTAACCACCAGGAAAAGTGGTACTCTAGCTCAAGTGGTAGAGCGCTGGCCTTGAGCTGAAGAGCTGAGGGACAGCGCCCAGGACCAGAGTTCAAGCCCTATGTCTTGATGACTTCTAAAATCTGTAAAATATTATATGTTAGAAAATGAGTAGCTAGGGACATTGAGAGACTTTTTCCAAATCTATATAGCTAATTATATGCTACTCCATACTAAAAATTGTGGCTTTGGTAAAAACTCACTTATAAGATGAAAATAAAACAGTGAACTTAAGTTTAATTCTTCTGAAACAATGAATCTTAACAACTGGAGATGTGATTGCAAGCTGGTTTGTTATTTTTATGTTAGTAAGTCTTGGAGTTTGAATTCAAGGAATAGTTCTCTCATTACTGTTTTTGCTCAAGGCTAGCACCCTACTACTTGAGCTACAACTCCACTTTTGAATTTTTGGGGGTGAATGGACTTTCCTGTTTAAGGGGGCTTCAAACCATGATCCTCAAAGCTCAGCTTCCTGAGTAGTTAAGATTACAGGAGGGAATCGCAGGTGCCCAGGAAGCTTTTTTGTTTGTCTGCTTTAATTCTTTGACATAGACTGATTATATAATGTAGGCTTTTCCTGAACTCTAGACCATTCTTCTCCATCTTCCCATGCTGGCTGGAATCATAGGCATATCTCACTATAAAACAATTTGTTTTACTATTCAATAATAAACGCTGTAACTACTTCTAGTCTAATATATAGAATACTTCTACATTAATAGTAATGAGATTTGGGTTAGGTAGCAGTTGTGCATAAAGTGTTCAGCTCCACACAATATTCCAAGGTTGACATATTTTGCTTAATGAATTAAAACTAGGTGAATAGCTTTTTGAGACTTTTAGGAAAAAGTATTCAAAACAAATTTAAACTCTGCCCTGTAAATTAGATACATTCCTTTGATTTTCCTTGAGTTTTTTTTTTTCATTTTCTTCTTTGAAATAATAGAGATAGTGAAGCTAGTTTCTGAACATGAAGAAAAAAACCACATACTTGAGATCAGACAGTTAAGGTCATTTTATAATGTCATCAGGGTATAACCCTCAAGGACTCAATATTCTCTCTCTGTATGTCTTCAGACACAACCAACACTTAACACTTGAATTTCTTATACATGATACTGAATTGGAAGGACTGTTAGCGCTGATATCATTTAGCATATTTAGTACATATTTAGCATATTTAGCTTGAAATTGGGGCTTCAGCACTGTCCCTGAACTTTTTTATAAAGACTAGAGTTCTACCAGTTTGACCCACAGCTCCACTTCTGGTTTTCTAGTGGTTAATCTGATAATCTAATGGACTTTCCTGCCTGTCGCAGCTTGGAACCATGATCCTCATATCAGAGCCTCTTGATTAGCTAGGACTACTGGTATGTACCACCGACACCCAAACTAATCTCTTTTTATTGAGACATTTTAATTTGCTTATTTTCCTCAGTGTTAAATAAAACATGGTATGTGAAGCTACCTTATCATCAACTTCATAGCACCTAACAAAGCAACTATTTTGTATGGCCTTTTACAAGATAAGGAAAATTAAAGAGAAACAAATTAGGTTGGATTACAGGATTACCCCCTTTTCCCTAAACCAACTATGTGTTTCAGAGACCATTTGCATAAAATTGTGAAGTTTGTCTCATTGTTACTGTTTTTCCTATGTAATTGCATTTTCTAACAAAATATGAGATCCATTTCTTAAAGGATAATGATTCTCACTGGATTTCTTTTTGCTATCTTTTCTACAATGTAATCAAAATTTAGTTAAACCAATTACAAACTGTTTGGGCATCTGTACATAATTATTTTCAAAATGTCATTGTTTCGGGATGGGGAAATATAGAAACTTTGGAAGGATACCTGGGTACCTATTTACTGGAGAATATTTTATGAAATTGGTGAGATTGTTACAAATCTCCATTAGCCTGGACAAACACCATGAAGTTAAATATTTTATGAGGTTATGAAGACACGATTGAGTACCGTATGGAAAAAAATCAATATAATGAATATTTTCATAAGTTTGTTTTTTTCTGATTTAAGTATGATTCCCTGAAGACTGATTCACAATGGATATAAATATAAGAGCTTTCTTGCTTTTCCTGAAGAAAAAGTTGGCAACATATTTATAATTTACAGGTATACAATTGGCCTTGTTCTGATTGTTACACATTGTGTTTTAAAAATGATCTAATGTAATTCAGGAAAAATACTTAAACAAAATGAGTTTTTGATTCATTATATATATATGCCTAAAATGTATATTTTTAGTTTTAATGATAGCTTAGTGAAAATTACATATGATTGTCAAGGGAACTTATTGCCAGTCAAAGAAGTAATTTGCTTCTAAAATTTATGAATAAACCTTGTTCTAAATAATATATATGTGTGCTTTATCATGTTGCATACATATTACTTATGTATAAAATTACTGTAACTTTCATATGTCTTCAATCATATTAAAATATGAGAAGTGCACAGAACATAAATGGTTTATTATTACCAAAATTAGGTAATGTAGTCAGCATGTACTGTTAATTTCTTACTATCCCAATATAAAAGCAGTGTAAGAGCTAAATATCATACTCATTAATACTCAAAGTATATATTACCCTTGTAGGTCC
This sequence comes from Dipodomys spectabilis, assembly GCF_019054845.1. Taxonomy (NCBI): domain Eukaryota; kingdom Metazoa; phylum Chordata; class Mammalia; order Rodentia; family Heteromyidae; genus Dipodomys; species Dipodomys spectabilis. The sequence continues at coordinate 3,086,804 of NW_024871117.1, read as the reverse complement.
AATAATCTAGAACATATAAATTGAATTTAGTTATAAATGTTCTTATTAAGAAACCCAAGGAAAAAAGGACAGATTGAAGAGTATTTTTAGGATTTAAGCTTTTAGGAAATATTTTTATTAACATATATTTACTGCACAAAGGGGCTTTATTATATTTCCACACATGTTTATATCATTCTTTGGTCAAATTCAGTACATATTAAATTTTCTCATTTCCTCTTTCTTATTGTTTGTAGTGGTATCAATTTTCCTACTTTCATAGAGACATATAAATTATATTAATCATACTAAATGCTCATCACTCTCATCTTTAGCCTTTCTCCTTTCCATTGCTATTTCTTCCAAACCTTTCCTTTCTTGCATCACAACATATTCTAAGCTATAGAATGGATGTGCATATGTGTGTGTGAAAATATGTATCTGTCTACATATAAAATATTAATTTAATTGGCTTTGGTTTATGTATTACCAACTAACTTTTACAGTTGGTCAAATTATAATCACTTTAAATGAAATCCTGTAAATATAATATTGCAAAGTTTCTCTTGAATCTAAATATCATGTGATATTAAACATATTGTTGGTTTGAGAATATGTGTTTTTGTTTCTTCTCTGTTCCTGCACATTGAAGTGGTACTTCAGTCTATAAAGGGAAGTAGTTTGACTAAGATGGTAGTACAATAATGAATACTGTAATTCAGAAGGCAGATGGGCTGTACCTATCTTTTTATCAGCGAAGTAGAAGCTCCAGCATCCTCATCAAATCCCTAGTCTGTTTCTTCTTCTTTTTTCAAATGCAGCCAACCCATTCTCCCCTCTGTTCATTATCAAGCTGAAAGCATATGGTCTTGCATTTTTATAAGATACTTGTCAAAATACAATTATTTTTGTCATGCTGTCTTTTTGTACTATCTGTCAAAACCAGTTATGAAGTCAGATTTTAGTACCTAAAATCACAAAATGAACACTCCTGGGGAACTTTGAAGGCTGTGACACATTGATAGAAGGAATGGCTTTAGTGAAAGTAAAATCCTTCAATTGGCCCTCTGCCTTCTGCAATTTCTGACCCCTGCCCCCACCATCATTGTCCAATCCCCATGGCTTTAACCTGCTTACCTCTTTCCATGAGAGTGCCCTTGAACCCAGGGAGCTTGCACAACTGAGTTCCTTGGCCATTCAACTACCCCGTGATGCACAGGCTGGCTAATCCCTACTTTCTTTAGTCTGTGCTGTGGCTGCAATTCTCTGAAAATATTAAGGATGAACCAGACACCTAAGAACACACAATGTACTCAAGGATTTAACATGCTAATATTCTTTACCTTGAAAACAACTTTTACATTATGGAAGTATTACATTATCTTCACAATATGTGCATCGAGTAGTCTTATGATGAGCAGTTGTGATTATATCTTATTTAATGGTTTGTAACATTTTTTTTTTACTTCCCTTCTTTCCATGCTAGTTACACTGCTTGCTTGGCCAAAAAAGGCTGGTCTAGATATTCATGGCTATTAAACGACATCCATTTAAACACCTATACAGCATGTGTTTCAGATTTAACCAAGGATGACTTAGCAAGGCTTTTATTCTGGGTGAGTGCCCATCTTCACCCAACTCATGAATGCTTTTTGCTTCATAAAACTCTATTGTTTTTTTTTTCAAGAAACCAATTCTATTTCACATGATCTCTTGCCTCTCTAATTCTCCTGGATACTTTTCTGAATAAAATGTGAAAAAAAATACTTATGCATTATTACTCCCACTCTCTAGTTTACTGGTTCATGTATAAGGATAAAGAATCCTTTGCTTCCAGATTTATGTTATTGTTCATTTTAATCATATCTTATCTCTAAGTAGATGTACAGAGGAGTTGACATTCAACAAAGCATATATGAATGCCAATCTTGAAAGCATATTTGAATGCCACTCACCATTTTCTTCATCCCTCTTAATCCCAAATTTCCCCTCATTATTTAAAAAGTTTATAGAATATATATTGAAATGTTTGACTGAATTTTCTTCACCTTCCTCTTCTCATTCATCTGTATCCTCCACCTTTCCGAATGCCAGTTCTGGTATTTAGTTTGTTGGGCTATGAACTCACTTTTATAAAGAATTATGTTATTTTAGTTCTCCTTTCAATCTACCAGATATAAATGGCAAGTTTTTCCATTCTGTAGGCTGTCTTTGTAACTTGCCAACTGTGTCCTTATCCATACAGACTGATGCAATCTCTTTCATCCATTTTTTTCTTTGACTTGCTGTCCTTCTGGTTCAGAAAATATCTGCCTGTGTTTCAGAGCCCTAATGTTTCCCCTACTCCTTCCTATAATAATTTATTTTAATTAATATTTAAATGTCCCTCAATTGTGCTTTTTTCACATAACTAAATGTATTTGTATTTATTCTGCAACACTGTATGCAATTTCAAGGCATAGATAAAATGTTCCTTGAGAGTAAACATGTAAGAACGATTAATGTTATTTTAAAAGAACTATCGACTACCATGCAATAATTAAAGTTACATGCTGTGCACTTTTATTTCCCAAATAATTCTTTAATATGTTGCATTTATTTCAAACTATCACTAGAAGTTCAAGCACCATGGCCAAAAAATAAAAAAAGATAAAATATCACTAGGAATTGTAATCCAGGCTGACTTTCTTTCAATAAAGCTATTAATATACTACAGAGCAATTGATTCTTTTGCAAATTTGCATAGATGTGTTTAGGAAAAAAATGCCTTCAACTTTGAAAATTATTTTTATCATTAAACCTACATTCAATCTGGGGCTGAGAAGGTGGCTCAGTGGCGGAGTGCTTGCCTTGCATGCCTGAGGCCCTGGGTTCGATTCCTCAGCACCACATAAGCAAAAAAGAAAAAAGCCAGAAATGGCGCTGAGGCTCAAGTGGTAGAGCCCTAGCCTTGAGCTGAAGAGCTGAGGGACAGCACCCAGGCCCAGAGTTCAGGCCCCACGACCGGACCCCAAAAAAAAAAAAACTACATTAAATCATCTATAGATACCAGAAAATGTCTGCTACTAGAACTTCTAATTCACCAACCAATGTCCAGTCTTCAATGTACAAGAACAGGAAAGTGTCCTTTCCTTAGATGAATTCAGGGTTTGCGCTCTCTCTCTCTCTCTCTCTTTCTCTCTCATGTCCTGCCTTGATCTCACAACATTGCTGTGAGGGTTTGTTTTATTTCTTCCCCTCAAGCTAGCCCTCTACCCCTTGATCTGTAGCTCTCTTGCCATCTTTTTTTAGTCCTTAAATGCAAGTAAGAGTCTTTCACTTTTTTCTGCCTTAACAGGCTTGGAACCATGACCTTTATATATATGCTTTCTGAGTAGCTAGTATTACAGGCTTGAGCCACCAACACCCAGCTCTGGATTGTACTGTTTTCATATGTCTTCAAATAATTGAAAGAATTAAGGCCAAATAATAATGGGATAGAAACATTCTACTACATATTAAAAAAAATAAGTAAAAGTTAATTTATAATGTGAGAAAACTGAGCAATTTCAAATAGGATTTGTCCGATATCCTTTTCCATGTTACCTGTCCTATCTGGGCTATATGGTCTTAAAGTCATGGTGTCATAAGATTCTCATTAGATAGCTACATAGCATAGGTATATTTCAGAGCATAGAGTTTCATATAGGAGGCATGAGTATAAGCTGTATCATATATACTCAAAGTATTTCAAATTTTAAAAAATATACAAAAGACCTGTTGATGTAAAGTATAAATGCTTGAAATATGTGCTAATTCTGGACTAAAATGATAATCTTGCTGGTAAATCTAAAGAGAGAAGATAATGGAAAGTTTCCTAATGATAGAGTAAGAGAAAATAATTAATCTTAATTGTAAATCAGTCTATTTAATTTTCTCACAGTTTAATTTGTGTAATTTGGAAATGACATAAACTAATATCACAGTTCTACATCTTTGAAATGAAACAAAAGGAAGTTCTTAAAACAGTGTCTTTTCTACTAAAGAAATGCTTATCCAATGATAATTTAGTACACATTTCTATGTTTATGCATTTTGCTCAGAAATACTTTTAAATTTAAATTGAGTTACACATATTCTACCAATTCCTTTCAAAATTGGTAATAACATAGCATGAAGGAAATGTAACTCAACAAGATCAATGAAAATTTATATTCTTATCTCTAAAACATAACGCTGATTCTCCAGAAATCATTTGCATTAATAAAATCTGTCAAATTGTATAGATTGTACGGAACATTCAGATAAATGTCACTATTATCTCTCACCCAGACATGATATGAGTTCTATGCTCATCATTTCCTTTATTATATCAGTTATGCATCATAAGAGTACAAATGACTTTCAGCTATTTAATCACATAATCATGATATAATATCCAAGGCTTTATAGAGACACAGTATAACTTTGCATAGATTCTTAACTTGCTTTGTTCTTTTCAGTGAATTACTGGTGACAGATAGTCACAGTAGTTATTTCTGAGACATATATTCTTACAGCTTAGAGTATCTGTTGAATGTTTATAGAGAGTAAAAAAGAAAAGTTAACAAAGCTAGTTGTAATACACACTTTAATTTCCTACTATAGAATTGCTCAATTAGTAGCTATTTTTAACCATAAGCTGACAGAAATTTACATATCTCTTCATTCAGTAGAAATCTCATAAATATCACTGTAGCACAGCACCAGTTATATCATGTTCTTTTAGAATTAGATGAATATAATGTCTTAATATGATATGGGTTGATAACAAACTCCATGAGAATCTTAACTCAAAAAGCTGGATGTGTCAATATGGCTCAAGTGGTAGAGCACTTGCCTTGAACAAAAGAAACCAGGACAGTGCCCAGACCCAGAGTTCAAGCAAAAAAAAAAAGCAATAAATTAAATATTAGCCTGACAAAAGTACAAACTGAACACTCTTATAATACTAACAAAATTAATGAGTACTGGCAGTCTAGTATATGTAATCGTCTGAAAACCATATATTGTTTCCATTTCCCATTTTTAAAGATTCCTATTTACAAGACTTTGTAGTTCACACAACTTTGTAATTCTCACAGGCATTTGACACAGTAAAGCAACTTTGAGTTCAGCCATTTTAGGGCTAGCCTGGGCTAACCTCTTTCACAACAGAAAATCCCCTCATTGAATGCTCAAGTTATTCCCTCGAATATTTTACATAGAGTTACATTTACCCAGTCCCAGTTAAATATTTTTGCACAATTCTAGTGACTGATATGGTGTTTTATTTGCCAAAAGAATCAGTATTTGGGGGTGTGTTGGTGGTGTAGTAATGAGCATAGGGGCCTTCCAAGAGTCAGTATTTGCTTCCATAACTGCTATTATTTGTAACATCATTCCTTGACCTTCTGTACATTTTATTATAAACTGCATCTATGATAGTCTACATTTAATTCTAGTAAATTTTTCTCTGCACCAGAAGAACTGAATCAAGTTACCTGGTACCTGGTACTGTATGACTCAAAATTATCAACTCAATGTGATCATATGAGTGAACCAAGCAATAATGTCAGCTCAGACTTTTGATTGCTTTGTTCTTTAACTCAGTTGCTCTTGCCTTGTTTTCCCTGCCTTTTGATTTCCCTGTCCTTTCTCTCTTAAAAGTCAAGAAATGATCCTGGAATCTTATAAAAGATCTGTGAAAGCACTATTCTGAGACTTGCTGGGAATGAGTCTGCTGATATTCTGAGCAGGGAACATCAAAAATGGAAGCATTTAAACATTTTAATCAAAAGGGTGATAGTAGTTACAGATAAGACATGCAACTTGGACTAGGTCTTAAAAACTCATATTTCTCTCTTTTCAGTCTATGCAAACTCCAGTCTTGCTGCTGAGGTAATGAGTTGCATTGGGAATGTGCGCTAGTGTGCATCCCGTACTGTTTTTAATCTCTATTTGTATACAATATTAATTTTACCCTTGTTAGTACTATCCCCACATCGGGTCCTCAGCTCCACACAGACCTGAGCTCCTCCCTGCCCTAGAGCTCCTGCCCTACATCTGGCCACTCCCTCTCTCTGCCCAGACCCACTTGCGCATGCTCCTGATAGGGGCATGTGCTCCCTTTCCTGGGAGATGTGGCCCCTCTAATAACGTTATAATAATCCTTCTCCTGTGCCTGCCTGCCTCTGCGTGGGCCCCTGGGATAGACGTGAAGGATTATTACATCCTGCAAGACTGATTCATTTCTGTGAATTGTAGAAAATGACAAAGAGACAAATCACAGAAAACACCCTTCTCTTGAACAGAAATAAGGTAAACATAATTGCCACATATCAGATAGGCACAGGTAGAAAGAAGAGAAAGGTGGAAGCAGAAAGAAAGACAGAGAAACAGGGAGACAGAGAGCCATACATTTGGAATGATGTGGTTTTTGGTTTTTGATTTTCCGCCTAAGGTATCAATTTGCTTTCTAGGCTTCTATTATTTAGTCAGGTTATTTACTTTACTTGACATTGAAGAAAAATAGTGCCATTCTTATAAATGTGCTTGTTTGCCTTGATTAAGCTACTGTAAAATCCTTTAATTTCGAAAATCCAATTACTTCAAACGGACATTTTGAAGTTTGTCTCAGTCTTCAGATTTTTTTTACTAAACTCTTTTTCCTAAAAAACTTTATAGGAATTTAAAGCACTGTGTACTTACCTATCTCCCTATTTCTCACTTATCTACCTATCTACCATCTATCTATTTATTTGTCTGTCCAACAATTTGTTTATTTTTCTGTCCATCTACTTACTTACCGGTCTGTTTAGCCATGACCTTGCCTGTTACCAGTTCTATTTCATATATTGAATAAATTACTGTAACCAGGATACCACCTTTGCCTTTATGTACCTTATGTCTTAATTGATGATTCTAAATTGAACAAAAAACTAAGAACAAGTAGAATCATTGTCTAAGAACGGAAAAATACTAGGCTGGAAAATAATGATCATATCATCACAGTCATCATTTTTTCTGAATGTTCCATAGTGCATAGATGAAGCCCAAGACAGGGACACAAATGTCTTTTGTTCTTTCTTGGTATAATTTCTAATGTGTTTATAATTTACCATGTGATTTTTTTGTTTCTTTGTATGTTCCTCCCCCATTGTATAACCCCTGTATTTGTATATACACTTCTCTAATTCCAGGAGAGGAATGGAAAAAAAAAAACACTTAAATAAGGATATAGGTTGACCCATTGTAATAATGAGATGTACAAAACACTATGTTGAAAACGAACAAACTTTACAACTTTGGCAGGAGGGTGGGGGGCAGTTGTGGAGGTGGGAGGGAACGGATGGTAGGGGAAAAACAAAGGAGGAGGCAACAATGCTCAATAGAAAATGTACTCATTACCTTATGCATGTAACTGTAACCCCTCTGTACAGGATTGTTACAATAAAAAATGTACAAAATTTAAAAAAAATCTTACACACATACTTTAAAAAGTATGTTGTGGGGCTTTGGTGACATAATTAGGTTTTGATAAGGCTAGGAAGTGTAGATTCCATGATAATCTATAAAAAGGGGAAGATCCTAAAATTCTAGTGCTATCTTAAGAGAGCCCCTCTGTCTTTCTATGTCTCTGTCGCTCTCTGTCTCTCTCTTTTTCCCTCTACCCCAAGTGGGTATAGAGCAAGAAGATAGCCATCTCCAAGCCAGTGTGAGGAACCTCACTAGGAGCTGAATAGTGATAGTCATTTGATCTCATTTTCCCATCTCCCCACGTTGTGGAAAGAAGATTCCTATTGTGTGAGCTATTGTATGATACAAGGTGACATTATCCCACTATGAGTAAAACAGAGGTTTGTAATGGGATTGTGTTATTTATCTGAAGGAAGCCATGAATGATTAATGTTGCCTTGAAGAGCTCACAAATCTTCTAAACTGATTATACATCAATGCAATTGATTCTCCATACAAATGAGTGTACAGGAGAGTGGAAACTAAGTGTTAAAATGTGAAGGGTCACATGTTGTTATAAGAAATAGGCTTAATCTGAGCCTCTGAGTGTTTTGGTCAATGGCTTTGGTCCGTTAGGACAAAAGTATTCAGAAGTCCAAGATTAAGTTTGGACTTAAAACAATTTAGTGTCTCATGACGTTTCAGAGACTTGGATTTCAGAAATGTTATCCCTTATGCCTTACATAAACTATTCTTGGTATCTGCACATGAAGAAAGAAAGAACCCTTCCTCCTCTTCTTTGAAGCCAAAGTGTTTAGAATGGTATCTCCTGAACACTTACTGCTTTTACAGCATCACAAAACAAGGAAAAACAAACACTTGTGAGTCTGTTATCAATTTAGGACTTTCTGTATAAAAGAAGGAAAAATATTTCCTTCTAAGAAATGCTGATGCAGAGCTGAGAAATCTGCTTGCATGTGGAGCACTACATAGAGTTTCCGAGCTAATGGTCCAGAGAACCGTGACCAAGGACTCCTCATATGATCATTCATCAAATGAGGGAAGTATTCCTTGCCAAAGAAAAACTTAAGTGAAAGTAGCAGCACACTGGAGAATAAGAAATAAAACCATCATTCAAATTGAATAAGGTGGGTTAATGGCCTTGTGTGAGTGAAAAAAAAAATGTTTATAGATTGTGTTGAATTGATTTGTTCTAAGTGTAGTTGGACAATTCACTTCTGTCATTAAAGCAGAGGCAGAAAGGGCACGTGACGATTCCTGAAAGACTTGCTATGAAGTTAGTGCCAACTTATTACATCATGAATGAAGCTGAGAGAGCAAAGTATTGGATTTTAAATTTTACACTCTTAAATAATCTCTAAATCTTAATGCTTATATAGATCTTCTTTCTGTTCCATAATGTTCAAGGTCATTTATATAATTTGGATGCAAAAATGGACTTTTTTTTTCCTTCTGTTACTCAAATGTATTTGTTTTGCATTCAAATAAGATCTTTATCTCTTTATTAGCATCAAACTACCATAAAGAAAGGCCTCACTATTACTTCTCCAAAGCACTACAACATAATTGAACAGAACTCCTTCAATTCTTCCAACCACAGTTTTATACAACTACTATAAATCAAGATTACACTCTATTTCTCATTATCTCTTCAATAACATTCTACTTCCTTTAATACAGCACCCACGTTTCTCAGACTTCAAGATCATAGAAGACCTATTCTTGATTTCTGCAGTTGTTTTTTTGCTCTAATGGCTCTCTTACTGATTATACCCAGAATTTGTAGCAATGTCCTTTTTGCCCCACACAATTTTCCTTCTTTGTGAACTTCATTCTGTCACTAGTGAACTTTTTAAAAATATAGTCCATCTCAATGTTACATTACCTGAATATTATTCACACCAGGTTATATGTACAATCACAATTGGCTCAATAATTGAACAGTATAGTATTCAAAAATCTGTGTTTTAAAAACAGTAAACACTTGTCTAGTTTTTTGTTGTTGCTGTTTTAGGTTTTTTTTTTTTGTTGTTTTAAATTTGGTTTGACTTTTAGAGACAAGGCCTCATGATGTAGTCAACTTTTCCTTCCACCTCTAACCTGTGAGTTTTGAGATATCAGGTATGCAAACTACTGCTCAGATTAATTTGGATGGTTTTTAACATATAGTCTTATGATTGGGACATGGCTTAAGGCATCATGAACATTGCTATTTCTATGATGTATATAATGAAAATTTTGTGTAAGACAGGTTGAATTCACTAAATCAGGAAAAGCAGAATATGATTTTAGGAGAGGTAATGTGAATTGAATATATTTAGGGATATATAAAAACAACCATAACTTAATTAATTATAATAAATTCTTATGGATCAACTAATATCAGATGTGTAATGTAACTATGGCTTAATTCATACTATGTTGACAGCATAGTCTGTGCTTCAAGGAGAGTATTCTGACAAAAAAAAAAATCTCAAGTTAAACCCTGATTTGTGTCCCAACATATTGCCTCCCTGGTCACTGAGGGGCAAGTAAAAAAATATGAAGAATCCTTATACAATTATTAAAATTATTCCTTCCATCTGAATCTACTGAAGACTCATTGTGATCCACTAGTATGAAAAAGACTGGAAGATTCTGGAAGCACATGAATCTTGTCATTGTCGGTGATCTGTAATCGTCCTCACTACTCTGTAGGGGAAGACAATGTTAATTATTGGGATAAGTTTATTAACCCAGTGAACAAAGGTCAATTGATGACTGAATAGATCTTTTGAAGATTTAAAAGATTTTGCTATCTTTAAAACTATACTATATATTGGCTACAAATAATTAAAAGTAATTGCATACTAGCCTTATGCAATATATTATAGAATTAAAGGTTATGTAAATACATTATAGTATTAGGTCCCTCCCACAACCAGCACATTTCAATTATTTTATCACAATAAACTGTAAAGTCTACAATGTAGAGCTGTGTTTCCTTCTTTTGGTTCATTTTATATTTTAAAAAGCAGGTAATAATTCTCTCTCTCTCTCTCTCTCTCTCTCTCTCTCTCTCTCTCTATCTATCTATCTATCTATCTATCTAACTATATGTGTGTGTGTGTGTGTGTGTGTGTGTAATCTCAACTTTCCATAAAATATTTATAAACACTGCATATGCAATGCATTTTAGTAGAGGGAATCAAGCATGTATTTTTTTATATTGTAAGGAAAAATAGTGTGATGCTTTTATATATTTCCAAGTTCCTTACATGCTAAGATTCCTAGATGCTTTGACTCTATAGTTAAGATCTCACTACTAGTGAAGATTCCTGATCTCTCTGCTTCATGCTATATTAACATGAACATTCTGTAAAGGGAATATTCTAATCTTACTTTTCTACAAGACAAGGCTGTTATTCATAGACTTTCACATTCAAACTAAGTCTCAGAGGAAAACAAATATACAGCTAAAAATTTTATCATAATTTAATATTTTCAATATTAAATTTTTTAAGATAATTTATCGTAATCTTTAAAAAATGCACAAATTAACAGGTTAATGTGATGCTTTGATGCATGTAGCTTTCTGAAATGTATTTCTGTCATACATTCTGTAATGTATTTCTGAAATACTTTATTATTTCTATTTTTATTTACCCTAATATGTAGTAGCATTCTATGAATACTTACTCATATTTAACAAATTGGTACGCATTAAGCAAACTTGTTCTCTTAGTGCCTATTTTCCCTAGCATAGAAGAAGTTTTTCAGGGGGAAATTTTTATTGTCAGTTAAAAAAAGCCAGAAAATATATTTAATTATGAATAAAAATCACATTATTAAAATTATGCATGAGTCTAAAATATAATTCTTAATATATTTAGTGTGAAAATGTATAATTTTTCAATGTTTTTATAACAAAAATAATACTGGAGCGTCAACATAAGCTTAGTATATTTATTTATATCTAATCATTTAAAAACATAATGTGCCAAATTCTGCCGCATACTGAAAATTGAAAAAGTTAATTCTCTATCAATGTTTCTTGCCTACTGGAAAGTTAGAATGACTTGGGCTTGTGATGTTTTCCTCTGTGGCACTTAAAGACGAACTATAAAGATTTTACTGTTGGTCATGAGCAGAGGAAGAGGAAAGATTTGATTTACAAATTGATAGATACTCATAATTGTTCTGCAAGTAACCTATCTTAAGACAGATAGTAGAAACATGAATTATGTAGGTGTCTTTGAAAATTAGAACTGTGTACAGTTATCATTTCATTATTCAGGGCAATGTAAGCAGGGCACAGAAAAGGGCTCCAGGTGTCTGAAAACAGAAAATCATCAAAATCAATAGTCTTTAAAAAAATGGCCCCAATATAGAATTTAATTTTATGAGTAAAAAGGTTTTTACTTTGTAGTTTAACTACGTTTTAATTTTTACACATAATTATATCCCTGTATACACATAGTCACACACAAATACACACGTTTGCATATTCATCTGAACATAAATGCATCCCAGAAGTTTTTCAGACTCGGTCTTGATTCACATTATGAAAATCTAAATGCTTTAAAAAATCTTGAAAAGATACTTGACCACTGTTTCAACTCTATACTGTGTTTATGACAGCTTTAAAGTAGACAAATGCCAGCTGCCAGCATTCATTATGGCTATATGAGAATTCCCTTAAGAATCCACTGAGATTCATTGATTGATGCCAAGTACCTACCACTGTTATCAATTAAGGTTAAGTTCAAAACAACTACTGACTCGGGCAGATGTAGCTGACATTGACTTATAAGTGCCATTAACTGACTTCTATTACGCATTTTTGTGACGGGGAAAAAAGTAACTTAGAGGGCATGATTTGTTCACAAAACTGATAATGGAAATGCTTTTTCCTGTGCCTTACTGCTTATCAATTGATGCATGTGCTCTTACAGGAGGAAAATATCTTTTTTTTTTTTTTTTTTTAGCTGTGACATACTCTTCCCCACAGCAACATTGCTGAGGTGAATGAATGATCGGGATGCAGACTAGGAAAGCATCCTTGTGGAGAATTATGTACTAGTAATTTCCATCTAAGTACTGTAAGCAGAGCTAGTGCCTAACAGTTATTTAGAATGTGCTGTGATAAGACAGCAGGTTGAATTAATTCAAGTGAGAATACTGTCAAAAGTCAAACAATGGGTACATTTCCTAAACCTTTAATGTAAAAAATATTTTCTGTGATGGTTAACCATTCCTACAAAGAGAGAAAGATGATGTACTATTGTTGGTCTTGACCTAGAATATTTTTCCCTCCTTCTCTTCCTATGACAAGATTTGCTTTTGAATAATTGCTATTGAAAATATGTAGAGCCGTAACATTGCTAATGAGATTCATATATACCAGAGATTTTTTCTTTGTCGCCTAAACATGAGAAATATTAGTAGCTTTTAGGGGCTGTAAAAGCTAATCAAGCTGTAATTGGTGTTTTAAGGCCCTAAAAATTTCCCATAATCAAATTTTTACATGAAAATAATTTTAATAACAATGTTTCTGAGCCAGTGCCTATCAGGCAGACACAAGGGGCACCTCTGTATGCAACTTATCGCCTTGGTTCACTGGCTGCTGTCGCTCATCCAACAGAATTTTAGTTTTGATTATTTAGGAAATCAAAACTGATTTGAAGGAACCTGAGAGGAAAATTAATATTAATGTTGAGGTTCATGTAATTTTTTGCTAATCAAAACCGGAAACTGAGAATTAAAGTCAGCAAAGAATACAAAGAGAACTAAGAACAAGATGTAATAAGAAGAGCACAGCATATAGAGCTGATATACTAAAATATAAAAAAAAAACCATGGTAACCATAATTTCAAAATCAAAAATCTATTATCTTGAATGTGTACTCTCTCAATCTCTCTTTCTCTCTCAATCTTTCTCTCTTTCTCACACAGAGAGACTATACAACACACACACACACACACACACACACACACACACACACACACACACACACTCATCAACTTCCCTGAATTCCCTGTGTCTGAGTCCTTGCAACCTGTAAACAATTTACCTTACATTATAAGAGTTTTTCGTTGTTGTATTTTTTAGATTCAAATAAATTAGGGAATTTGGATGGAGAGATAATCTTTTTATGTGAGAACACTTACGAGTCCAATAAGGAAATTTACCTACCTAATCAGAACTGGAATGTGTAACTTAGAAGTTATTCTATGGGTCACAAATGTTTGAAGAGAAATGATTGTAGTCAAAAACAAGAAATGCTGATATTGCCTAAATTTTTAAATGTCTAGAATTTCCCTAAAATTCTTAAAGAATGCAGTCCAATTGGAAGCTGAATTAAGTGCTCATTGAGATGCATATCACACTTCTTACCTAGAGACCTTTGAAATACTAAGTTTTGTTTTTTCTTTTGTTTGATTGTTGCTTGATTTATTTTGTAGGTATTGGTGTTTGACCTCAGGATTTCTCACTTGGTCAACTTGCTTCCCCGACTAAGACTCTATCAGACCTCCATGCTGCTTTTTTTTTTTTTTTTTTTTGTTCTGTTTTGTCCCTTTTGGTGGATGTCTGAGGACATTTCTTTCCTAGTTAGCTTCAAACTATGATCTTCCCAGAGATCTCAGCCTCCTGAATAGCTAGTATATCACATGTGAGGAAAGATACTCAGCTAAAGTTGGATGATTTAACTTTTTGATATTAGTTGTAATGTTTTAGAGAAATCAAAGTAGTTAGAATACTATTTACCTCACTGGGAGTAGCAAGTAGCCTGACCAATGTAAACAATAGATGGTGTCTACTCATAATTAAATAGTTATTAGCAATCATCAGAAAACAATCACTTATCTATCATGATTGAGTACATAAATAAGTTGAACAATTATATTTTTAAAAGAAATGATCCCTTTAATAGTCTGACAAGTGTTATAAGCAAATATTTCATTAAAGCTTTCATTTTCCTACATCATGGGAATCTCCAATAGGTATTCCAAGACCAGCCAAGCACTGTAGCAGCTCTTTTGCAGTGTAAAAGACCTAGAAGCATGCATGCCAACACTGCCACCTTCCCTTACCCTGGCAGACACTGTTTAGAGATTTACAAACCAGAAAAAGTCACTGATTTTTGTCCCCGATCTCTTCAGCTCAAGTCGAGTACTCTACCACTTGAAACTACAGCATCACTTTTGGTTTTTTGTTAGTTAATTGTAGATAAGGGTCTCATGGACTTCCCTGCCCGTGCTGGCTTTGAACCGTGATCCTCAAATCTCAGTCTGCTGAGTAACTCGGATTACAGGTGTGAGCCACTGGCAGCCGCACTGTCCTTCTTCTTTTATCAGTGGTATGGATATAACTCTTCAGAGAATGGGTATGAAAAAATGTGGCACATTTCAAATACATGTGCTTGAATGATGCTACCTCCTCCAGGTGAGACAGTGCTATACTACTTTTCTGTTTTACATTTTCATTCTTGAAAGTCCAATCCTCTGCATTCAAAGGAAATGTTCCTTCATGTATAACCAGCATTTACATTTCTTTTTGAAACAGAAAAAAAAATGTTTTCCTTCTGGAACTGCAAAAATTTGAGAAAAGTCTCATGTTTCTCACATTCTCACAAATAGGTGCTGTAGATCCACTTGGTGAAAGTTTGCAGTTGCACCTTACCAGACAATAAGGCAAGAGCGAATTAACACTTGGGGATGTCTTAGGAATGGTTCCTCTTTGCAGCCTTTTGAGTGTTTTCTGGCATCTTGGCATCTTCAGGATTTCCTACAGCAAAAATCCTGAATTAAGTGCACTGCTCAGGCCCAGACCACTGAAGCTTCTTCTAAGATGGCAGCTAAAGTTAGAGAACCCTGGAGTCCTGACTTTTAGCATTGATTCTTGTCCATCATAGGAAGCTAAATCCTACTCTGATAAATAATTAGTTAGCTTTTAAGCTACCAGTATTTCTCCAGTTTACCTGATTTTTTCTTAAATGTTTAAGTATTAGAGGTTTTTTTAGTCCCCTCTTGCCCGCCCCCCTTGCCCCAAGTACTGGGGGTTAAACTCTGGGTCTGGGCACTCACATTCCCTGAGGTTCTCTTGCTCAATGCTAGCACTCTACCACTGGTGTCACAGCATCACTTCCGGCTTCCATAAAAAGTATTTTATTGGAGATAAGAGTCTCATGTCATAGGCAGGTGCAGGTATGTATATGTGCTGAGAATTCATGATATACATCTACTACCAAAACAATGTTGTCACTCAGAATTTAGCAACTCTTAGATAATTATTTGTAAACATGTTTCCTGATGGTTTCAGACTTAACATTGTTTTCCCCACTTTATACTCTATATTATAATAACCAATGATCCTTAGGCCTTTGTGCTTTCATTCAAAGTTTAAATTATGAAATAGATTTCTAATTTTCATTCTATTTCCATGTTAATTAGCTACCTCATTTTGAATCCTGGTAACGGTGCAAACTTCTCATAGATTTTCATTTCTCAATTCAATGTATAGTCAATTTACTTTCATGTTACCATGAATTCTATGAATATAAAAATGTGATATTTGGGCTGGGAAGGTAGTTCAGTGGTAGAGTGCTTGCCTTGCATGCCTGAGGCCCTGGGTTCGATTCCTCAGCACCACATAAGCAAAAAGAAAAAAAGCCGGAAGTGGTGCTGTGGCTCAAGTGGTAGAGCGCTAGCCTTGAGCTGAAGAGCTGAGAAACAGCGCCCAAGCCCAGAGTTCAGGCCCCACGACTGGACCAAAAAAAAAAAAAAAAAAAGTGATATTTACCAGTTTTCTTTAAATCTATAAAAATAGACCTGATTATCAAATGTAGATCCGTTTCCTTATACTACACAGAAATGCCTTCATGGAGGCACTATTTTTAGTATTTTCACATTATGAATTTTCCATCCTATATTTTTAATCTATTTTTATAATATTTTAAACATATTAGAATTTTGTTAAGGGCCTGTGTTATTCTGTGCACTCATTCTTTGCAGGTACAGGCTTATTTGTTGTCAACAAGTTAATTTAAATGCTGGGTTCCTCATGCTGAAAATAATGATCGTTTACTGCATCTGTAGTCTCCTAGGATTCAACCACACAATGAGTGAACCAGTTCTAGTGTGCTGGAATTATCCACTCATTTCTGGAGTATATGGTAAAAAGTTTTTATAAAAAACTTTCAACACTTAACACCATGCATAATTGCATCATAGTTACAATCAAATATTTTCAATTCTGAGCCTCTTATTGTATTAATTACAACCAATTTCATAGCAAAGGTTCACAGAAATTTGCCTAATTTGTTTAAACAAAGTAAGCAATTAGTTACATAGTCTAGAATTGAAATTTTCTAGTAGAAAGATCTATTTATACTTATTATACATCTTGGCAAATTAAACACTTTAAACTAGAAGGCATGCATTTTCTGCTTACTATGTTAGTTCATTCCCTATCCAATTATCACACAGTTAAGCTACACACACCTGGAATTAATTTAGTCGAGGATTACTGTGACAATTTTAAACTCTTCTCTGTGGTACATTAAAGTGATTCAGGAAATTGCAGTCTATTCTAAATACTTGGTATTCCATAGATAAATTCTAAAACAGCTGAGAATTTAGAAACTAAGATTCCCTTTAGAGAGTTCAACCATGAAATCAATAATTATTGTGAGAAATTACCCCATATGGTCTGCTCTTAAGACTAACCTGTGAGACAAAATCCTTCTAGTCCTGTTGTTGAGCTCTAAGGTGATGTTTCTTACAACATGGTATTTCAAATTCCTAAAAGTTAACTCAAAAGCATTTCCTGTTAAAAGTATAAGGCCTACCCATTCTGTTAGGAAAGTTGTGAAAGTTGGCATTACTCTTTTTCCCTCCCTCCCTACCTCCCTCCCTTCCTCCCTCCCTCCCTTCCTCCCTCCCTTCCTTCCTCCCTTCCTTCCTTCCTTCCTTCCTTCCTTCCTTCCTTCCTGCCTTCCCTCCTCCCTCTTTCCCTCCCTTCTTTTTTTTTCTTTCTTTCTCTTTCTTTCTTTCTTTCTTGTTTCTGTCTTTCTTCATTTCGGTCGGTCTTCTTTTTCTTTCTCTCTTTTCTGGCTTCCTTACATTGTTCCTTTCTTCTTTCTTTCTTTCCTTTCATTTTTTTTTACTTTTTTTTCTTTTCTTTTTCTGTCACTATTTTCAGTCATTCTCTTTTTCTCTCTTGTGATAATTATCCTAAGTAATTCTGAAGAACAATTCCATTGTGATAAGCAATGACATTTCATTTAAGGAATGAAGAACTATAATTAAATGTAAGTGAATCTTTGCTTTTCTCCCATTGTAGTTCTATGTACCTACTTGCCTGCCTACTTTCCTAGCTAATGAATAAACTCTAAGGCTGTCACAAGGGGTATATTTAATAATTAAAAGCATTTCTTATTACTATTTATTATGCTGATGCTAAATCTAAGTGAAACTCACATATATACCAAGTACTAATTCTTTTATATTTAACTAGGAATTCTGAAAAAAATTATGCCACATATTTTCTAAATACCAGTATATCTTCTGCACTATGTCTTGCTCTTTATCTGTCTGTCTGTCTGCATACATATATATATATATATATATATATATATATATATATCTTTAGGTAGATACAAATAATACTATGTAAATATAATTTTAGTCATATAGACAAGTCAATATCACTCATTTTAGAAAGATAAGGGATTCAATTCTCACTCTTCTACTCCACTTAGAAGTCAGTGACATTGGCCAGTTTTTATAATTACTCGGTGTTGTTTTTGTCATCTCAGAAATAGAAATAAACATGAGACAAGGTGTTTATTACTAAAATTAAAAGCTTCTAACATGATTCCATTTCTTGTTTAAAAGGATTGTGATTTGAATTACTTCTAGTCATTTCCCTTGATTTTGAATTTTGAGTTTAGGAAACTTTTTTAGATATTCACCAGTCTTAATCAGATCAAAAGAGGAGAGAAAGTTAAAAAAAGGAAGGACACAAGAGTTAGCAAATGCTTGTCACAGATGAGGAAAGTATATTTTGAAAAGACATCTTAAAGATACCAGGAAAATAATATGATAGATAAAATAATACAATCTCAAAAAAATTCCACTTTGTGATTTTTTTCTCTTAGTCTCCAAACCTGAAAGTTATTCCATTTTTTTCACTATATATATATGTATATATATACATATATATATATATACATATATATATACACACACACACACACACATACACACACATACACATACACACATGGGAGAGAGAGAGAGAGAGAGAGAGAATTTTCTTTTCATTGCAAGTCTGTTATGGAGACTGACATTTACCCATAGATCCATATAAATCACAGCCACATGGTCCAATCTGGGAGGAGTATAGCATGGGATATAGGCACAGCATTCAGCACTCGGCCCTATGCAAAGCTCAAGTTAAAATCAGCATTGTCTTTCAGTTCTTATTTTTTGTCATCTCCCATGGTCTTGTTTCAGGTATATTTCTGTTACATTTTCCCCACAATGAGTCACAATAATCGAGGAAAAGGAGTTTGTTGCTGTTTTGTTATAAGACTCATTGGTTTTACTTCAGTGAGTAGCACTGACAGACTACAGTGGTGATTGTCTTTCTTTAGCTCCTGTTTGTGAATATTTTCTTAGGAATTGCTCACCTATGACAACCTGTCCCACGTCTCTCTCTCTCTCTCTCTCTCTCTCTCTCTCTCTCTCTCTCTCTCTCTCTCTCTCTCTCTCTCTCTCTCATATTCCTTTATTCATAAAGGTGTTTAACCAGTTTGTGGAGCCACATACCCAAAATTTAATTTGGACATCTTTTGGTGCACATAGATTAAGAAGTTGACTCATTGTGATGTGACAGACACAAATGTTACCACTTAGTGTTTAAAAAGTTTACTGAATTTTCAGATATGTTACTTTGCACCCTTTTTTTTGTCAAGTATTATGGGATCTCTATTGCAAGAAAAACAAATATGGAGTATAACTATCTTAAAATTTGTAGAAATAAGGCAATTAGTTGTAACCACATTATCACAAAAGCAGGTAAGACAGAAAAGCAAAATGATAGTATCCATCTCAACCAGGAAGATTTTCAAAGCACCTTCCAAAACTTCTTAGGAATATGCCACTCCGTGTTTTATCATTTATATTAAGGCAGCAAGGAAAATATTTTGCCTGCATTAGGTTTTACAACAGATACTTGATGAAACTTTTATTTATCATATGATTTTAAGCTTAGTATATTCCCACTTAGAAAAGCTGAAAGTCCCTCATGTTTCTTTCTTTTCTTCCCTTTTCTTTTCTATTTGTTTAATCATCCCAGGGAAAGAAAAAAACACATTTCTGAAATACCACTCTGTAATTCTTATTAGTTGAAAAATATTTGTGTGGTGCTTTATAGACCTTGTTGCTCCAAAACTTTACATTTCTCATGAAACATAAACTCTCTCAGCTGTCTTTTATCCTGTAATTGAGTAACTGCGATGTCCTTCTTCAGGGACAGAATTAACATATATCTTAATTTACCACCTATTCACATCATCTTTGTGGCTCCTTGAGAATGACATTATGAGAATGATGTGAGGGAACATGCCTCTCAGAGCTTTAACTCGGAACACTTATCTCATTTGGGAACCTGTCTTATCCTCTATTGTCATGTATGGTATATAGAAGGGGGATGAAATGCAGTTAAATGTTTCCCTGGTTGTGCAGGTGTATCCCTCCTATATCATCATAATCTAGGTTGTTTTAGCTTTGTAACAAAGGGATCTCAACACCTCAATTCATGGTGTTACTTGAACGAATTTTTCTGCACTTGTGATTTAGGATTGTCAGCATGCAGGAAACAAAAAGACTTTTGAAAATGTGGAGCTAATTAATGGATTTATACCTGAATACTCACCACAAAGACAACGACAAAATTTTATTGATCACTGTAATTATAACACCATTTCTTTTATCTGCTGCATGGCCTCATTCCTTGGATTATCCAATGCTTATTATTTTTATCATTCTAAATTTTAATAATTTGTTGTACTGAGCAAAAAGTCTTATATTTTATTATAAATCAATTATTTAGTTAGCAAGAAGGATCTTCACCTATAACGGAAATCATCTTGTGAAAACTCCCAATTTTCCAAAGGCCTCGGGATAATCAAATTAAGCAAGAACTTGGAGTGATTAAAATATTATTAATTTTAATTCCTATGCTTTCCTGGGTTGTACTAAATCATTATCTTGATAGTTTTACTTTATATTGCAAGAATACAAATGTAGTAATTTACCTCATTGTAGTTTGTCCTAAACTGTAATGCAGATCACTTCTAAATGTGGGAACTCCTAACATCTGGAAACATTTCTTGGGCTGAAGATTTGGTTAGTAGTGGTTGAGAACGTACTTGGTATTGATTGCACATTGAAATTAAAAGAAAAATAAAAACCCTAGAGGTGGGTGCCGGTGGCTCACGCCTCTAATCTTAGCTATTCAGGAGGCTGAGTTCTGAGGATGGCGGTTCAAAGCCAGCCCGGGCAGGAAAACCTGTGAGACACTTGTCTCCAATAAACCACTAGAAAACCGGAAGTGGTGCTGTGGTTCAAGGAGGAAAGCGCTCACCTTGAGCTGAAGAGCTGAGGGACAGCGCCCGGGCCCAGAGTTCAAGCCCCACGACCGACCCAAAAAAAAAAAAAAAATCTAGAAAAATTTCTCCAAACATCAATTATACAGCTATACAAATTCATATTTTATAACTACCTTATTTTAAAAATCTAATCTGGAATAACCAGAAAACTTATTTTGGAAAGTTTTCTATCATAAAATTAGTGGTCATCTGGAGAAGTTTTGCCACAGCGCCACTTCCGGCTTTTTTTTCTTATTGCTTATGTGGTGCTGAGGAATCGAACCCAGGGCCTAATACATGCAAGGCAAGTGCTCTACCACTGAGCCACCTTCCCAACCCCTTTCCTTTTCTATTTTTGAAGTTGGAAATTATCTATCTAGTGTTTGTCTTATGTATTTGTTTGAGATTTTCCTTAGTTCTGGAATGTACTATTAGAACAGCCTTTACAATTTATACAAATCTATGGCAGAGTGGCTTCCATGTATGTGAGCATGGCATTTTACAAGAGATTATTTTGGCAAAAAACTGCCCAATTTTAGCTTATGTTGACTCTCAAAATTTGCTTGTTCTTTCCTTTAATGTATAATTTCTCCTGAAATTTTATGAATTAAAATTGTTTTCTGGCATAATTATAAAGGCTAATAACATGATAAAGGAAGCTCAATTATGTAGTCTCTTTTAGAGGCCAAATAGTAAGGAATAGTAGATGTCCCAAAGTGACAGGCAACCTCAAGGCGGAAAGTCTAGTATAATAATAAAAAAATAGACTGCAGTGCTGTTTTCCATCTAGAATTTATGAAGACATAGACTTGACCAAAATATATATATATACGATTTAAGGGACTTACAATAATGGACTTATTTAACGGATTTGGAGTCTGAGTAATAAGCAGTTTCCTAAATAATGCATACATTAAAATGGATACATATAATTTGTCACCTGGCAGGATCATTTGGAAACTAAAATTGGTTCTGTTAATACTTACCTTGACATCATTTGTGCAAACCAATACTCAACTGCATTATTTCTGGAAAAATGCATCTCTCCCTGTACATTATGAGAATGGGCCTTGGCCTTGGAGATGCAGCACAGCACTGTGACGCCAGGTAAATCTGGGGTAATTAGAACCAGGCCGGTGCTTGTAGCACCTCACACTCTGCAGAGGTACCTGTCGGGAGCCCTTGCGCATGACAGGTGCAAGTCACTGGGGACCAACTGACATTCTGAGCAGCTGGAGCCTAGGGACTGGCTTTCTAATGATCTCAAAATAGCAAGCAGGAGTGACCTGATTGTGCAGATCTATATAATGTTAAAACCTAAAACTAAATGGGAGAATATCGAAACCTATAAATTCATATCCCACAATAGTCAGTCCTATTACTTTTAATCTACATTTTAATACTTGTTGTTATCTCCATTTATCTAAATTCTTTTTCTGAACTTACTCTGCCCCAGGAAGCTAAGCATTACTCAGAGTGCACATGTTCCTTTTCCTCAAAGTAATTATCTTGCTTAATTGAAATAAAGTATTCTACTTAATTATGTTGTAGCTACTTTTGAACATTGATTCGAATTTTTTCACTTAGTATTATCCACTCATTAACAAAATTCATTAGGAAATGTATTAGTAAATAAAATTCATAAGCAAAAGTATATGAACTTGAAATATGAATATGAATCTTCATATTAATCAAAATAATCTTTCAAAATGAATCAAATCTTTGAATAATCAGGACCTAAGCATATTTACTGCCCCCTATAATAACTAAAGCTTGATATTTTATCAAAATTATATGTTGCCAGATAATCACTAGATGAAATATTTTAAAAGCCTCACAATTTAATTAATTTACATACACTGATTTTATTGCATATATTTTGAAAACCTTGGATATCATACAAAAATAATAATACAAGCTAACTTCAACTGGACTCTAGTGGTTCACATCTGTAATCCTAGCTACTCTGGAGGCTGAGATCTGAGGATAACGGTTTGAAGCCGCCAGGGCAAGAAAGTTCTGAAACTCCTATTTCCAATAAACTACTCAGAAAAAGCTGGAAGTAGTGCTGTGGCTCAAGTGGTAAGTGCTAACCTTTAGCCAAAGAAACTCAGGGACAGAACCCAGGCCTTGAGTTCAAACCCCAGGATCTGCATTCAAACCCCAGGATTGGCACAAAAGAATCAAAAACAAAAACAATAAAACCTTAAATCAACTTCTATTTAATAATATTAACATTTTAAATTCTAACATATCAGATAAGGATTTCTTCAATGAGATACTTTTTCAAGTTGGATAATATTGTAAAATTCATATTTATTCTTTGATATTGTGCGTATAAGGACAATAGTTACAAAAATAAAAGTTTAAATTGAGAAAAGAAAACCAGTCTTTTAAATATGCGTTTATTTTTTTCTTGATAACTGATATGAATATTAACATTTATAAACATTTCTGCTCTCCTGACCCCCGTAGTCCTGATTTTATTCTATGTTTTACATAAATATATTTTTATTTGACATGATTTTTCAAATATATTGTGATTTCTGAATACATTCTTTAAATTGTATTTTATGACAGGAATTGGACTCTCTACAAGTGATCTGAATCAATTCTAGTGGTATTTCTCTAACTTGTGTGACTACATATCCAGTATAATATTTATATTGTACTGATGTTTCAATCATGTGGATATGTTTTGATGAGGGCAAGCTTTCCATGTAAGTAGATAACTGCAAAAGTCATAATAATTCTAATAAATACTACTATTACTACTACTACTACTAATAATAATAATAACAGTGACTAGCCCGGCATGGTGAAGGCCACTTGTATTCAGAACTACTGAAGAGGTTGAGGAAGGAGAACATGAGTTCAAGGCAAACTGGACAGGATAGTGATATCCTTTAAGTTGATATTAGGCAAAATGAACCCCAAGATAAGGACTCAAATGGTTTTTCTTTCTTGCTATTGTTTCTAACATATTTATAAGATGATTTTTTGTTGCTTTGTATGTCCATCCCCCTGTTTTCACTGTATTTGTTGTCGGTATAATTTGTGGAGGGGAAGGGAAAATCAAATGGTTTAAATAGGTATACAGGTGGACCCATTGCAACAATGAGATGTACAAGACGTTATGTCCAAAAACAAAATTTACAACTTTAGCAGGTGGGGGGAGATGGGAGGGCAGGGATGGTTGGGGAAAAACAAAGGAGGAGGCAACAATGCTTGATAAGAAATGTACTCACTAAAAAAAAAGCTTATTAAAAAATAAAGTTACTTGTTCAATGTCAAAAAATATGATGTGGAAGTGGAAATCTATATTGTCCTCTTAAAATATAACTTGTCCTACCTACATGATTCTTTATTTTTCAAGGAGTGAGAAGAATCAGCTAATAAATATATACATCATATGATTTTTACCCTCATCAAAATCTTCTGGGGTGAGATGAGTTCATTGATATTTGTCATACTTGCCTAAAAACGTGACACAGATCACCTATGTGTGCATTAAGTACTTTCCATGGTAGCACTGAGAGTTCCTTTCCATATCATCCCTAGTGGACACTGAGGAGGTTCACAGTTACTCCATTGCACCTGTTATTTCTTTCACAACAAGAAGAACTCCTGGCAACCAGCCCATGCTCTTAAGGATCATTAATCTTTAAGAAATAGCAAAGAGAGGACACAATTCTGGTGTCCACAAATGAAAATTATCTCTATTATGGATCTGGTAATAAATATTATAGGATATTTTTCCATCCCTAGCAATATTAGGGTTTCAATTCGGAGAATTAGGTAGGCATACTAAGACTTAAGCTACACCTCCAGGCTTTGGAGGTTATGTTTTGGAAAGGCTCTTTGGGATTATTTTTTGGGCAGGATTTCTAAAGAACAACAGAGGTTGTCTGGACAATGATTCTCCTATTTACATGGTGGGATGATGGACACATGCAAACATGTCTCTATGTATTGATTTAAACGGAGTCCTCCTAACATTTTTCCTGGGCTCATCTTGAACCATGATCCTCGAGATTTCCACCTCCTAAGTGGCTACGAATATAGGAATGAGTCATATATCCTTTAGCCTTTCCAGGTGGGTTCTCTACTACTCATTCTACATCCCTGTCCAGGTTTGTGAGTGGTATGTTGTCCATCATAACTAATCGGCCTGATCATTAATCAGTCTGGTAGTATTCATAGACAATAGAAGGCTGTGCACTGATAGAAAATTATTTATAGAAAATTTATAGTTAGATGGATAAAGTCTAAAGAGTGTAACTCGCTAACTTCGGATCTAGGTTAATATTTGAATGGCCCCTTTTTAAGTTGCATTAGTTTAAAACAAGTTTCTTGGCCTAAAACACTCAGATCTGGAAAAGAAGGGTAATATGAAGGGCAAAGATGAGCCAAATTAATATTCTCAAGGATATAGAAACGTATTTTCATTTCTTAGGGGAAAATGTATTATTGAATTTATTAAGATATGAGTCTCATGAATTTTGCTGGTCAGGCTGGCTTTGAACTGCAATCTTCAGATCTCAGCCTCATGAGTAGCTAGAATTACATTTGTGAGTCACCAGAATCGGCCTCATTTTACATTTTAAACAACTATAATTAATAAGAAATTTTAAATAATAGATAAGGAAATTAAAGTTTGAAATACACCTAGATATAGAAGGAGAAAAGGGTAAGAGAAGAAACGAAAGAAAAAAGAACATTTGTTTTTGAGATATAAATATTTTCTGTTATTTTTGCCCTTCTGGCATTAGTGATTCACATATCGATTTACAAATAGCTAAATTTTATTCATGATCTTGCCAACTCAATTAAAGTAAATACTTTGAACCTTTGTTCAACAGCTATTATGAGAAAACTTTCATGCTAGAAGCAAGATACAAATTGTCCAAGAATAAATGGATTAGCATAAAATGGACATCAACTATTGGAGCGGAATTTAGAGTACTGTTATTATTTTGTTTAAATTTCATTTCAAGCAATTTTCTTCTTAACTATATTGCTTATTCCATCACATTCAAATATGGTTACTTCAAGGATAGCTCAAATTAAAAAAAAAGGATTATAAAATATAAAGATAGGTTTAAGAATCCAATTGGACATAGGACATATAAATATCAGGCAGGTCTAAAACAGCTTCATCAAAGGAGATAAAATGGTACCCTCCCATAGCTGGCTGAAGATATATCTGGTAGCTAGAGATGACATGATTATAAACTCAGCGTTCCTGCCTAGAACCTACACTAGAAACAAAATTTTAACTCAAAACCATTGACTATATTGTAAATCCAGATATGCAGGACTTGTACTTCAAATGCAAGTACAAGGTTTGAAATAATCAAGCAATGTCAGTCTCTTTTCCTCTGCATTTTAAAAATAAGATGTGAGCTTTCCACTCCATCCATCAGCCCCGGGAGTCTATTATATCTGAATGGCAGTGCTGTAATACATTAGACAGAGTTTGAGACACACTTCTGTGAAAATAGATTTGAAATTGTGAGCCTTGAATTTTAGATGAGCAAGAATCATGCAGATATTAAAAGCTCACACTTCCTAAATAATTGTGTGATGAATGCTACATTATGGGCATCTGAAAAAGTGATGTGAATAAAGAAGCAAGTAAGTAAGAATGTGAGCAAATAAATAAATGAGGAACCACAAATGCAGTATTGTGAGTATGTCAGGATCATTTGTGATATCCAAGCAATAATAATTTAATAATAATAATAATTTTATAATAAGGTTATTTCTACTGAAATAAGTTAGCATGCTTCTTCTCTTTTTGTTTCTTTTAACTAATGTCAAACAAATGCAATCTTTCTCCTTTGACTGTGTGCATGTATGAAGGTATGTGTTACCTAATTTTAACTTATTTGACAACAATGGTTCTTGTAGTTCCATACTCATTTCTCCCAGCTTTATCCTTTGTGATCCTCAATAACATATGTCTTATGAATCAATCTAATTATGTCCCTACTACTTATTGGAGAGGAACCCAAATGCTAGCTGTTTCCATAGACCCTGAATGTTTTGAATGTCACTCCTCTAATTCAGATCAGTAATTAGTCCTTCTCTTTTCCAGGAGATTAATTGACCATGTTTTCTTTATTCACACTAATTTTTTTTCAGAAATGGTTAATTTTTGTGTCATTAAATCATCCGGGATCCATCAACAGTTGGACAGACATTATGCTATATGTTCCTGTATTAAATTGAAGGGATTAAGATTTATATTGATAGACATAAATAAAGCAATTTGTCCCTCATAATATGATGGTGTCTTGTCTAGTTAGAGGAAGGATTTCAGAAAACAGACGAATTGCTGGGAGACTGCCAATAGATTGTATAAGGTTTTGAAACTATCCTGGGATTTAACTTTTCTCAATTTCATAAGTGATTCCTTAAAAAAACAAATCTCTCGTGCTGGGAAGGTGGCTCAGTGGTAGAGTGCTTGCCTTGCATGCATGAAACACTGGGTTCACTTCCTCAGCACCACATAAACACAAAAAAATGTGATGTTAGGAAAATGAACCCTTAGATATGTATTTTAATGCTATTTTATTTCATGCATTTGTTTCTAATGCATTTATAAGATTATCTCTTTGTTGCTTTGTATGTCCCTCCCCCACAGTATAACCCCTGCTTTCACTATATTTGATGTCAGTATAACTTGTGGAGGAGATGGGGAAAAACAAGTCGTTTAAGGATACAGGTGGACCTGTTGCAACAATGAGAAGTACAAGGTCATGTTGAAATCGAGCTTTACAACGTTGGTGGGGGGGGGGGGGGGGAGAAGGGGCCGGATTGGAGGGGGAGGGGGGAGGCTGGGAAGGGATGTGAAGGGTATACAAAGGAGGAGGCTGCAATGCTTGATAAGAAATGTACGCATTATCCTGCCCATGTAATTGTAACCCCTCTGTACAGTAAGTTCACAAAAAAAATTAAATTAAATTAAAAATAAATAAATAATCGGACTGCAAAAAAAAAATGGAAGTGGGGCTGTGGCTCAAGTGGTAGAGCACTAGCCTTGAGATTAAGAACTCAGGGACAACACCAAGGCCCAGAGTTCAAGCCCCACAATAGACAAATAAGGACTCTCTCTCTCTCTCTCTCTCTCTCTCTCTCTCTCTCTCTCTCTCTCTCTCTCTCTCTCCCCCTCCCTCTCTCCCATCCTTCCCTCTTTTTCTCCCTCCCTCCCTCTCCCCCTCTCTCCTTCTCTCTCTCTTTCCCTTCCCTCCCTCTCTGGCTCCCTCTCTCTCTCTCTCTGTGAAGAGTACTGTGACCTGTACTGATTTCCTGACAAGTTTTTCCCAATCGGCATTAGGCAGGCCTTCTATGGTAATGTTCTACATATATCTCCCATGTATTTAAGACTCTTCCATGCATGATCCATGACTCCCAGATGTTTCTTTCAAAGTCCTGTGATATTTTTTCTCAGACTGTTCTTGAAGCATAATCATCCCATCTCTACTTCCAACATAGCTGAGATTACAGGCATGAGTCACTGCACCCAGCCAGGAAGAGAAAAGATGAAATTCTGAATTATTAAAAGCATCTCTATAACAGGCTTTCCAATCAGATTATACTTAAAGTTTTCACTCTGCTCTAGTAGGAAAGGCTGCATTGATAGCATAATAAGAGGTGAGAGTAGTATCCCTCTTTGGATTCTACTGATGAAATATTTATAGAAGGCAAAGATCTAAATGGCCATTCATGTAATAGATTCAAACACATTTCTCCAACTAGTGATTACAATAAAATGGTTTGGTCAACTTCTAAAGTCTTTGGAGAAAGGGAGAAAAGACAAAGATGCACTCTAGGATTTCATAAGACAAGGATGCACTCCAGGATTTCATTCTCAGCTTAAAAACCACACGGGACCTCAAAGCTTCACTGATTGCTCTGCAAAAGACCCTTATTTCCTGCAACCACAAAACTCACATGGCTGGAAAGCAATTGTGGAGGCTCATCGTGAACGGTTGGACTTCAATAGGAAGTGAATGCCCGACCTCACAGTGCCTGCTTCAGAAGTGACTGCAAGACCTGCAAGAAGTGGGGCATGCAACGGTGGACTGGGGATGTGTGGGAAGACCTTAATGAAACTGGGGACACCAAGTCCCTAAACTCGGATGAGTCATCTTTCCCTTCCTAGGAGCAAATGTACAAGTTTGCCTGAGGAAATTGCAATGGCCTCCCTTGGGGTACTTTGCTTACAAGCCTGCCTGGTGTTCTGGGCACTCTTAATGCTCCTTCCTAGCTTGGCTCTAGACATACAAGTTACTCCTAAAGGTAGAGTACAGAGGGACACCTACATGGAGGTTCATTAAACCCTCAGAAAAGCCACTTACTATTTTTTTTCTAATTTATGCAGATAGAACTCTGAGGACTACACAGGGAATGATACGAAGAATGTAGGATAAAATGGTGAGGACTATAAAGTGGTGTTGACTGAATTTGTTAGTAAGGGCTCACTATGCAGAGCTTCTGTATTTAGTGGTGCAGTTTTCTTCTTTTGGAGGGAAAAAGACAGGACTCTGATATGTTGTTTCATTTGCTAAAACATAGAATAAACATTTTCCCATAGAAAATGAATGTGAAGTGCTATTCCAGGCTAAGAGGAATTGCTATGGTAGAGGGAAATTCTTATGCTTCCTCTACCCTTGGGTGGTGTACACTTCCACTGTGAACATGAGTTTTTGTGAGGTAAAGCTGAGCTTCCTACTGACTACTCTTACATGTAGACCTGTAGATACATGGAGATTGCTGTCCCAGGAATGGGCAATCAGAGTGCAGCAACAGTAATTGGATCAT
This sequence comes from Dipodomys spectabilis, assembly GCF_019054845.1. Taxonomy (NCBI): domain Eukaryota; kingdom Metazoa; phylum Chordata; class Mammalia; order Rodentia; family Heteromyidae; genus Dipodomys; species Dipodomys spectabilis. The sequence continues at coordinate 3,056,883 of NW_024871117.1, read as the reverse complement.
TGTATAGAAGCAGCCTAGCGGCAGCATTCAATACATGGTCCAAAGTAAACTGTGATTACCATAAAGAAAAAGCCAACAGGTATTATATCTCAGAGACTGTAGTCATCAGGTCATCCTGTTCCTAGAAATGAAATTGATGGCAAGCCTATTAAATTCCTGCTTGATTAATATATCAGAAAATGTCTAGATCATTTTAATGATGGTCTAACCTGATTCATAAAGCGGAGTCAACGACACTCATTCATTGTGCACTATAGAGCCAGGTGACTCTAAGAACACTTGAATAAGAGGATGGATGGGGCCTGCAGGAGAAGGATCTGTATATATTTCCAAAAGTCAAACTTTTAAAAGTTGTCTCCAAAAGGATGTATAGCTATCTAAACATGTTCTTATACACTGGGGGAAAAAAAGAACAAATATTCTCACTTTTTCATTAGTGGACACTGGGTCTGAACTGGGTCTGACTTTTTTCTTGGTCAGTTACGGGGCTTGAACTCTGAGCTTGAACGCTGTCCCTCAGCTCCTCAGCTCAAAGCTAACACTACCACTTGAGCTACAGCACCACTTCTGGTTTTCTGGAGATAAGAGTTTCACAGACTTTCGTGCCCAGGCTGGCTTTGAACCACGATCCTCGGATCTCAGCCTCCTGAGTAGCTAGGATTACAGGCATGAGCCACCGGTGCCTGGTTCTGAGCTGACTTTAATTACTACAGATCTAGGATGACTGGATCCACTGATGAGCCCAGAAGTTTATGGAGCTCAACGTGATGCCAGTGTCTACTCAACTTAACTCTGTGGCTATTTCTTCAATTGCAGAATATATAATTGCTCTAGAGTTCCTCAGGAGCTAGGGACTTCCCACATTAATTCCCCACATTAATTCCCTGACCAACAGATTGAAAGGGATTATGATGAGACAGGCCAAGTGAATACCATTAGACTATTTCTACCTAGAAAATAAGTAAAAAGAACAATACCAAATTCCCACAGGAATGGAAGAGTTTGCTGCCATCAGCAAAGATTTGAAAGACAGAAGTGGAGAATCTTACCACATTTCTGCTTAGTGTTCCTATTTGGCTAGTGGAGAAGACAGATGGGGTTGGGGTAATGACAATGGATTATCATAAACTTAACCAGGTGTTGACTCTAATTGTAGCTACTGTACCAGATGTGGTTTCATTGCTTGAACAATTAGCACATCCCCTGGCACCTCATACAAAATATTTATTCATAAAATGAATTTTTTCTACTTGTAAATGTAAATAACCACATTTTGCCTCTGGCTGGCAAAAGTCACTGTCCTGTCTACAGGGTCTACTAGCTCTCTAGTCTTATGTCATAATTAAATTCATGAGAATCTTGAATGAATTTTTCCTTCAGAATACATATAACAATTCTACTATACTGATACATTTGCTAACCAGCTCTAGTGAGCAAGGAGCAATTATTACTCAGACTTAATAATTAGGTATTTACTCACCAAGGAAGCCTCAAATAAATATGACTGCTTTGGTGAGTTTTCTAGCCCAATATTTTAGGGGAATATTGAGTCAGCTCTATGAAGATAAATGATGACTTTATTCATATAGTATCTCTAAAAACCAAAGGAGAGCAAGAGAACTAGTGAATCTCTTGAATATTGAAGACAGCATATTACTGCTTTATTATTGTATAGAGTATTTGGTAGATTCCTATTGGGAAACTGCATTATATACCGTCAAGATTCCAAATCGAAACCCTCATAAGATCTACACATACCTACTCTATTACTGACACACAGGTTGTGATTTGCAAGTGGGTCTTATGAAAGATTGGATGTTTAACCATGATACAGCAAGTTATGTGATTTGAGAAATCACGAAATATCTGATATTGACCAAATGAGTCAAAGAATTGTATATATATATATATATATATATATATATATATATATATATATATATATATATCACTTCCCCATAATTAAATAAAGGTGGCACATGTGAAATTGAGCATAGGCCAGTCCAAAAGAAATAGAAATACATAAATTACATGGAAAGAAATGCACTTATTTCTACTCTGGCTTAAACCTATCATCTAAATGGGTTTTTCCCCCATTGTGATCAGATGAGAAACATCTCAAGCTTCTTGAGCAGTCTATAGAAGAATCTCAATAATATACAAGCATCACCTGGATTTTAACAGCAGCACATTGCCACCTTTCTAGGAAAGCAATGAATGTTGGTGGCTAGGGCAATTTCTTCAAGTGGGCACACATCAAAATGTTCACCTATTTTTTCCCATTTTGCTTAGAAATGTAAATGAGTAACATAAGGCAATCATTTATTAATTCACTGGTTAAGGCCAGTCATTGACTAATATTAAGAAAATGAGCAGTTGGGGCTGGGAAGGTGGCTCAGTGGTAGAGTGCTTGCCTTGCATGCCTGAGGCCCTGAGTTCGATTCCTCAGCACCACATAAGCAAAAAGAAAAAAGCAGGAAGTGGTGCTGTGGCTCCAGTGGTAGAGCGCTAGCCTTGAGCTGAAGAGCTGAGGGACAGTGCCCAGGCCCAGAGTTCAGGCCCCACGACCGGACCCAAAAAAGCAAAAAGAAAAAAGAAAGTGAGCAGGTACATGACAAGGAATTCTGGGAAAGAGGTTTGTTTGATTCATAGGAAGACCATTAAAAAATAAAAATGTGAAGGTATGTTTCTCCTATGAGAAATTCCACAAGAGATTGAATTATTAAAATGTCTATTTTAAATGATCAAGTGGACAACATGACCAGTTATTCTTTTCCACCCTAAGTTTCCAATGGACTTAGAAACAAAAGGGTCTTGGTAGTGGGAATGGAGATGTTGCGTGGGCCAGCAACATAGATTTGCTTGCCAAAACTGACCCAGATATTACCAGGCCTCATGAGCTACTATTGCAGCAATACAAATGAACAGTGACTCGGTTACACACTAAGGTCAGTGACTCGGTTACGCACTAAGATCAGTGACTTGGTTACACACTAACGTGACCAGCTAGCTCCTAAGTAGCAAGTAGATTATCTTTGATTGCATACATATGAAGTCTATGCTTCCATCAGAAAGAATGATACCACCTCTTTTGTTAGGAAATGGAAAGATTTGGGGGGAAAAATCACATTAAGTGAAGTAAGCTAGACCCAAAGAAATATAGGTCCCATGGTTTCCCTTATTTTCAATAATTAACATATGTCTGGGATAATCTTAACAGAGGATCAGAAAAGCTCAAAAACTATGTACCTATCACCATACAAAATAATGCTAAGTGAAATGAACCCCAAGATATTGACACAGGATTTTTTTCTTTGTTAGTGTTGTTGTTAATGTACTATTTTTTTGTTTCTATTGTGTGTTCTTCCCCCTATGGTATATCCCCTGTTGTCACTGTACTTGATTTTGATATATAATTTGAGGAGGGGAAAGGGAATAACAAAAACTTGAAACAAGAACACAAGATAATCCACTGTAAGAAGGATACTCAAAAGACACAATGTTAAAAATGAACTTTACAACTTTGGGGGGAGGGGGAGGAGTGGGGAGGTGGGAAAGGAAGGGATAGTAGGAGAAAAACAAGAGTGGATGACAATGCTTGATAAGAAATGTACTCATTACCTTACTCATGTAACTGTAACCCTTGTTTACAGCATTTTTACAAAAAATATAAAAAAGTATAGCAGAAAATTTAATCTCTTACTCTACAATGTGAAAGTATGTGCTTGTTCTGATATTATAGTAAAACCAACACATTTATCTGAGAAAAGCTCTGGATTTGCTTTTTATATAGTTGTAATTTTTTTATATTGCAATTAAATTTATATTCATTAAACTAATTTTGCATTTCCATCTCTCTTGAGTACATGTCAACATGAATATCTGTATCTTTAAATAAATCCATTAGTAAGGCTCCTATTCATTTAGCCACTTAAATTTTTGTCTCTGAATTTCTACATGAGGATATTCTTTTAGAGTTGGATAAATGAAGCTCAGTTTATTAAAACAAATAGAGTGTCAACTAATAAGAAACACTATGGTTATATTTTCCTATATACATTTTATTAAAAATCAGAAAATCAAATTGGAGGCTCAGTGGTTATAGTTAGGCACTGTTCTTAGATCTTTAGTATTTTCGTTCTCAGTAACAATGACCTCTGCATTAATTATAATAGCTTTTATTTCTATGATCTGACTCAAAATCTTTCCAGAAGGTGCAAAAATACAAATATCCATGTTTGTTTGCACATATACATATAATATCTTGGATTAGTCTCCATAATATTATATTTCTCTTTCCAATGTAGAATCACAAACATGGAGTTAATTAAACTTTAGTTTCTCTGTAAAGAGAAATTCTGGATAACTGATATTTCATTTGAATTAGAAATATATTCTCATGAGAATCCTAGGGATTAATACTTACAATTGTGGAATCATATCAACCTACCAAAACAATGCTGCTTACATATAGTAATTGATTAGATAGTAGAGCTACTACATTTTAATCCTTTAATTGAGCAATTTATGTTTTCAATGAACTCACATACTATCACAGGATCAAAGAAGAGACTTTTCTGATGTTTTCTAAATTCCTTTTTACCTCAAATGAAAGTAAAGCATTTCTCTAACTACAACAAAAGTAATATGTACTTTACGTTACAAAAACATTGACCTTAACACTCCAATTCTGATTAATAAAATCCTTGGTTTTAATAAAGGCAGAAGGAGAGAATCCTTTCTCCATAGGTATTTTCCAGGGCCTGCTATCAGAAGTACTGGAGAAGGCACTCAAGTCAATGAAATAGAACATTCAGCCTCTGTTCATTTGTATCTGACTGTAAAATTCCATTTAGTATCAAGTTAAATACACATGAGTGTCCCAACACTACATATAATTACTTTTGCCTAAAAATTACTTCAGTAGTTGTAACATTTTATCATCATACTAAAGCATCATATAAGCAAAAACATTGTTCAATATCCTTAGATAATTTCAAGTTTTAGGACATATTCCTCAAAATTGTTGAGGACTCTTCTTATTCCTGGGGTATTTTTTCATAGCTGTGTAATCTGAGGAGGGCAGTATAACTGAAATTCTTACTATCTTGGCACCAATTGTTATCCAGTGTCTATTTCTTTGGGTGCTCTGAATTTCCATTGGGCCTTTGACAACTTGGTGCTGTGTTGAATTTCAGGGATTATGTTCATGGTGTTCTCTCAGGGTCTTGAAAGTCCAGATACAGTTTAGGAGATTGATCCTATTTAATAACATCTTAATCACTATTGTTATTAAATGGTTGTTGGAATTTTGACAGCCAATATAGTACTCATAGACTGATTTTGGCATGTTGGTATTTATAGTATATATCAATACCCTGCCAAAAATTTGCCTAGAATTTACATATCTTAGCTGCACCCTTTGATTCAAGTTCATTAAAAACTATTAAAATAATCTCTCCTCTGTACTATTCAATAAAGTTTAAATAGAGGACCCTACCACTGATTGCAAAAATAAAGCACAAATAACTTAGGACTTGGATATGGATGTTTTCTTTGACAACACGTGAGCAATACCCATTGCAGTTCCCTTGATTATTGAGCAAAGGTCAGAGGATGCAATAACCAAGAGTCATTATCTTCTAACAGTAATGCCCAAATAGACTTTGTTATGTTATACTTCCTTTCTGTCTTTGTAAATTCTCACTAATATGAGAATTTAACCCTATGTTTGCTTCATGAAAACAATATATTTCTATGAACTGTTAGATATTTCTTTTCTAATCATCATTTCGTTGACCATAAGCAAGTGCATAAGTGCCTTGCAAACATATCATGTGACAGTGGTTTATGAAGGCTTTATCTGTTTTCATTTTGTTTGTTTGTTTTTGTTATCTTTAGTTTGTCAGTTGTAGGGCTCGAACTCTGGGCCTGGGTGCTGTCCCTCAGATCTTTAGCAAAAGGCTAATGCTCTATTTCTTGAGCCATAACACCATTTCTTGTTTTTTAGTTGTTTATTAGACATAACAGTTTCATGGATTTTCCTGCCCAGGGTGGCTTTGAACTGCTATCTCCTGAGTAGATAGAATTACAGGCAAGAGCCATCCCCACCCAACTGATGAAGTTTCAAGAACACCAAATGGATCACTTTAGAAACATGATACTTGTGGTTTGTAATGTTTTAAACAGAAAAGGGAAAGGACACATTATGAAAACCAGGACAATTTAAGAATCAATATACTCAGAAACACCAATATCAATTTAGGATATTTACGCTTGTTCCTTCTTTTTTCTGTCTGACCACTCTAAATCATAATGTGCATCATATCATACATCATATTTTAACATCATGACTTCATCGAAGAATTTCAAGGATCTATATAATATATATTCATTAAAATACTTCGGCAGCACAAAAAGGAATGTGCTCTATCCCAAAGCTTACCTAGGTCATGGAGTCAGGATGACAAACCAGGTGTCCTGACTAGAAATCCCAGTGGTCTAGTGACTGGTTTGTTCAACTCCTGTGCACTATATCCTTACACAATCACCCCATTTATATTCCCCCTTGCTATCAATTGGTTTTTCGGGTTTTTTTTTTGTTTGTTTGCTCGTTTTTTTTTGTCGCTTGTGGGCTTTGAACTCTGGGCCTGAGCGCTGTCCCTCAGCTCTTCAGCTCAAGGCTAGCACTCTACCACTTGAGCTACAGTGCCACTTCCTATCAAGTGGTTTTCAAAAGAAACACGTCATTACCTTTCCCACATACTGAGGTTCGGAGCCCATGTATTCTTCCAGAACAAAGAACTGATTCCACACCCAGCCACGTTTAACTCGTTGGAAATGTGACTGTCGCCCTGGCAGGTGAACTTCATTTTCTCTCGGTTTTGTGGCTAAAGTCTGCTGTGGCTGTGGTTGAAGTGGTGTTAGGAGACCACCATCAAACAGGACCCAGAGAAGCAGGGATAAACAGTTCCTTGTAAGCATTGGCAAAGGCTTTCCTGTCGCTGAGTAATGAAAACCTCAGTACTTAACGCAGAATTGTGGAATCCAGGATTTCAGCGTCTGTGGCCTTCACCACTTAGCTTTGAGTTTTAATGAAGAGATGGTAATTCAGGCATTAGCAGTTTTGAGGCTTCTGCTTTATTATTTTCCATCTAAAGGGACCTATAAGACAGAAAACAAAGAGACTGAATTTGTAAACTTCCTGATAATTGTGAAATATTTGTGATATGTACTAACCACTCAAGATGACAGATTTTCCAATAGTATGCTAAATTTTCACTTCTACTCAAGTTGACATAACTTGAGTTAAATAAATAATTATAGACTTAAAAATCATCAATAACAATGAAGCAAAATGTATATTATGAATATAAATAATATATGCATAAATTTATTAAATATTTTAAGGAAAGAACAGAGAACATTTCTGTAATCAAATTCATATGATAGATGAGGATTTTTAGAACAGAGCTATTGAGAATTTGAGTAGACACCATTTATTCTGGGGATTTACTGGTATATGTAAAAATAGTATAATACTTCTTTACTCCATCCTCAACTATGAAAGCCCAAACAGCTAAACATTTAAAGATATCACTTGAGAGGAACGGAATAGCCCAAATTGGCAACCAATGATTTTGGAAAGAAAATTGAATAATTGTAAAATTGTCCATTATAGAATTGAAGGATCAAACTACACAGGAAAGAAGATCAATTACTAAATGTAAAATAAATCATCATACTAACATTAATGACTGATAAAGGATAGGGTTTGAAAAGACATCCAAATCTGCAAGTAAAAGTAATTCGCTAAACCTAGTGTACTGAAAACACTGTGTAGTGGGAGTTATTTCACACATCACTTGTAACTCAGAGGAAAATTAGATGAATGTTATATGTTCTGCTATTAAGTAAAATAAATTATGTTTTTTTCTTATAATAGCCATTTAATAGATCGCATGTGGAATATACATTGACAAATTGTACAACGTAAGTATCAGTAAACCAGAAAATAGCACCAGTCCTGCCTTCCTTAGAACAGAAAACAAATGAACAATCAAATAAATAAAGAGGAAATTATACCAAGGATGTGAAAACAATATGTTGTTGATAAACTCACTTTAGCAAAAGCCTGTTGTAGGTGACATGAACTGAAAGGAAAAAACATAGTAGTAACCCTACATCCCTTCCTGATTACCTGATATAATCAGGAATGTAAGAATTGCAAGCTTAGCCAGCATAGTTTTACACAGTTGGCTCTTAGCCTGTGAGATTTCCACAAGCCAAAACCACTGAAGGCCAGAAAACGCATATGATGCTTCCATAAGAGGAGAACCAGAACCAAAAACAATAAAGGCTTAATTGAATGTCTATAATGCATGCCATTTCTGTCAGTCAGTCTGATACAATTCCAGTCAGCGCTTATTCAATTATGTGCCATATACACAAACGGTGTAAAGTATTTTTCACAAAATATGTTCATTAAGATGTTTAAGTGGGTGTGATTCACAAATCTTGAGATAATAGCTGAGATGGGAAGTGCTCACTTTATTCTCTGAAAGTCTTCTACAAAAAAAAAAAAAATACAGTTAAGCCAGGCACCAGTGGCTTACGCCTATAATCCTAGCTACTCACAATCTGAGGATCGTGGTTCAAAGCCAGCCCAAGCAGGAAAATCCGTGGAACCCTTATCTCCAATAAACCACTCAGAAAACTGGAAGTGGTGCTGTGGCTCAAGTGCTAGAGCTCTTGACTTCAGCTGAAGAGCTGAGGGCAGTGCCCAGGCCCAGAGTTTAAGCCCCATGACTGACAAAAATTAAAATTTAAAAATTTAAAAAAACATTGAAAAGAAAAAAATATAACTGATATGTGTCCAGTCTCTTAAAAAATACAATGTGTAACTACACAATTCTGACAAAATATAATTATCTGGGTGTGTACAAATTCTGACAAGACTGTTCAGAAAATGTTAACTTAGACCTACATTAACCAACATGATAGACAAATGGCTGTATATTTGTAATGTGGCCATTTTTGGTTCTCATTGGATGTTTACTCCAGTAGAATATGCTGTTTATCTTCCACATTTTTGTATCTTATTACATAAGCTGACCTGTATATCATGCTCTCATATTGTCTTACCTTTTTATACCAATGTAGAATGTTAGGTTTACAGCACTAATAATTTATTGGTAGTTAATAATTACCAATATTGTCATTAGGAAGGTTATGATTCATGCTGAGGGCACAGGTTTTAGGAATATGCACATGTTTTTTTCTGAGTCCTACTACTTTGTTATGAACTTGGCAGAACATAGGCATATACACTACACTTTATAGTTCACATCGCATTTATCAATTTAACAGTGTCTGAACAATCTCTGTAAGCTTGACCTGGACATTCTCCTCTCTAGGTTTCAAACGTTTTGTTTTTTTTAATCAGTACTAACAGGAATAACATATATTCACAATTTTTTAAATTTACTTTTACTTTAGTGGTACAAAAGAGTACCTAGAGAACAGTGTTACTGCAGTCAGTAACACTGGCTCCACGGTCTACAGCAGTTCCTGGCTCCTGCAGAGGACAGATTCCTAGCTGTGAAGCTAGAGGGAATTGCTCATTTAATGATATTAACTATTTTTATCAAAAATTGCCCAGCAGTCGGCAAACTGGCTCTGTGAAGAAAGTGTGATTATCATAACCATTTTACAAAAGAATTGGGGGAATATGGAAGAACTGAAATGCTTGACCCTACTATACAAGGTAGCAGACAACAGGACCCCCTGACTGGGAGCTGCCTGATCCTAGGGCGCCTACTTTCAAGTGTTCTACTCTTATTGTCCATCTGTTCATGAATGCATAATCAGATTAAAATATAAAGATGTTCAAATTTGAACAAAGCTATCAGAAGTCGCTCGCAGGTCTAAATGTCAAATTGTTAAAAAACTAGGTACTTCAATATTGAGAAGCTGATTTGTGTGGACATGTTTATGTCCTCTATATAATAAAATGACTGTAACCATGAGGTCAGTATACTTCCTGTGAAAACAGGATTTCAGACTCCCATATAATAGTAGGTCAAGCAGGAAAAAAAAAGTCAATAATTACTATGCTGAGGTGCCAGTATAGTAATATGATTTAAGGGTGGCCAAGAACATTGAAAATGTCCAATTTACCAGCTAATCCACAAAGCAAGACACTAAACAGGCCCTATGACCTGAGGAAATTATTGAAGAAAGATAAAGTGAAGGTCATTTCCAGCTGTGCCCAGCTTCTTGGCAGTTAATCTGCCATGGGAACTCAGTTTTGGGGGTCACACAGGTGAGTTGGCAGCCCATTTTGATCTCTGCATTAAAATGTGGTCTCCAGCCTTGGAACCATTAACATTTAATTAGCAAATTAAATTTTAATAAATTTATATGCAGAGTTAATAAAATGTAGTCTTTGTTACACTTTAAAAATCATCTGATAGCTTTACATGATGAAATTGTTGGCGAAATAGAATTTGACATGAAATTTACACCATCTATTTTCTTCTGTTGAGCTATGCATAAAACTATGTAAGTATTGTTTTTTCATCACTCATTAGAACATTGTGTGTAGGCATCTTTCTGAACTCTGCTTGATGATCATAAAATCCTAAGCTTTTGCAACTCTGCAGACCTTTCATATGTAGGTGAGTGATATTTTCAGTGAATGTTGCCACTCCAAACCTCCCTAGCTTCTAGAAACGCCAACATCCAGGAAGCTATTATTAAAGCTATTATTAAAGTCTTTATAACAACGAAGATAATAGAAGAGATTGAAAGATGCTGGTCCTGAATAAAATGGACAAAATATTTTTAAAAATCCCCTCTTGGCATAAAACATAGTGTCAATTACTAGGAAAAAACTCTATAGTCAACCATCAACCTAGGTATACTTGTGGTACTACCCAAGGAGCTGTTACCAACAACAGAAACATAGACATTTTTGTAGGTCAGCACTTTATGAAAACATTTGAAACTTTTTTTAAAAAAAGCCATAATTTTACATAGGACATCACCAGAGCTGTGTTTTATTCCACATGGCAGAATTCACACATAGTGTTTTGAAATTTGTATTTATTTATTATCCCTAATCTCTTGTTGATCCAATGTGGCTTTTCAAAAATTTTCTAAAAGTAATGTGAGTCCAGGGACACAAATATCTCCTTAAGCAGAAGGGCAGAATAAAATATACATCTATATTTTACAATACAAGATATTTGGGAATATATAGCCAAAGCAAAATTCTCTTCAAGTGTGTTTCCAAAGCTGAGTGACATACTGGAGCCGAGGTTTCTAAAGTTACCATTTGATTTGGCTTATCTTTGCTTTTCAAGGCAAGCATTAATAGGACACCTATTTCATATATATTATATAGAAAAGCCTCTATCATCAAGGGAGATGACAGGATGTTAAAGATGTTACTTATAAAATTGTTCTTCTATTAAGGAAAACATTGTAAAACCAACTGCACATTAGATAATTTTTCAATGCCTGTGCTTATGGTATATTTTGAAACAATGTAACATGGCATAGATCTTCAAAGTTTCTTCTTAAAGTTAAAAATATAAAACCTTGAAGAACATTTATAAGTGTCCATACTCTTTCTTGTTGTAAATGATATTTCCATTTGAAATAGTAATTGAAAGTAATGTTTATTCAAAGAAATATAGAAAGTTTTATTTTTGCTATCACGGGAAAGACAGAAAACAAAAACTATGGCGGCATAAATGATCTAAAAATGTCAACTTTGAACTTAATATTTTTCTCTCTCCATGTCAACCTGTAAGCATACTTTTGAAACAGAATATGCCTTACAAATGGTAATTTATTGTTCCTATTTTATAAGATATATTAAAACAATTATTTTTAAAAATATAGGCAAGTCTAATGGCTTAGAAATAGGACTCTTTGAAATGTTACTAGTATAATTTAAGGAGATTTTATATAATTTTTAAACCTCTTTATAAGTGAAGTTAATTCTTGAGCTGCTTTATAGTGCTAACATTCCTACTGGAGTTGTTTCTTGGTTGTGGTTTAAATACATACGGGAAATAAGCTGCCCTCTTTCTCTGAAATAGCAAAGCCTTGTTCCAATGCTTCTTTTTTTATGAACTTACAATTGAGAAGTAGAGACAGGTGATAGTTAATATTGATTGTTTGCTTGGTTTGGTCGAGAGATGCTTACGTTAGTGAAGATCAGTAAAGAATAGTTTTTTATATATGTTTGAGAGAATATATCCATACAGGATTAGGTGAGAGAGGAAAATGCCTGAAAACAATTAGCATAATCTGATAGCGTGGGGGTCACGTGGAATGAAGAAGAAAGGAGAACCCCAGCCCTATAGCATTTGCTGTCTGCTTCTTTCCCACAGCGAAGTAAACTGCTAGGATTCACTACAACCCTCTGTCAGAAAAAAACAAAAACAAAAACAAAACTAAAGCTTCTGAACCAAGGAGCTGACATGTCTTTCTCCCTCTCTTAAGATCTATCACTCAGTTATCTTGTCAAAGAACTGATAACCTCACAAAGACAATAAACCAGTCTCAAAGATGTCTGTGTTATAATTACTTAATAATTATAATTCATATAAGTCATTTGCCAAAATCCTGCTTTCTGTTTTATGACAATTTTAGAAGCTAAATACTTTTGATTGAATTTCAACTGCAATGAAAATGGTTGCCATGAGCATCGCAAAAAATACTGAAGAAGAAGCAACCAGCAGCCCTCCATCGGGAGGGAGTTTACTGACATGTGTCACTGCATGTTTATTTTTGTGATGTGATTTCTTGTGATCTGCTCTTTTACTTTTTAGTTTTATTATGTTTGAGTGATTCTACAAAGAAGTTGCCATTCAAAGAAACAATTCAGTAGTGCAATGCGTCTTGATCAATATCACCATTTCCAACCCACTCGCCCACCCATTCTAACCTACCCTTTCCTTCACTTTTCTTAATTATTTTTAGGATATGTATTGATCTTTTTGCCATTTAACAAACCATTTTGTTTGTGTAAGACATTTTGATCACCCACTTTTGACTGCTCCTCTCCTTGCTTTTCTTAGTTTTGAGGCAAGCAATGAATTCTTGATTGCAATCTCACTCGTTAGCCTCTACACTTCTCTGGACCTCTCCCTGGCCCTATCCCGCATTCACTGGTACTTCCTCGTACATAATTGATTTGATGAGTTTTCACTTAGTCTTTCTAAACAATTATGTACCAGGAAATGTGTGAGATTTTCCAGGTTAGTTATCCAAACATGTTTGTAACTATGTAAATGGGACATTGTTTCTGTGGTCTTACTTTGAAGATCTTTAAGTACAATCTAATCATGAGGAAATCATTATCAAATATCAACTGAGGAAGATTACATAAAATAATAGGTCTTGACATTAGGCATAGCATCAAAAACAAGAAATAGCTGAGCCGGACACCAGTGGCTTATGCTTGTAATCCTAGCTACTCAGGAGGCTGAGATCTGAGAATCACGGTTCAAAATCAGCCCGGGCAGGAAAGTCCGTGAAACTCTTATCTCCAATAAATCATGAGGAAACCGGAAGTGAAGCTGTGGCTGAAGCGGTAGAATGCTCGCCTTGAGCTGAAGAGCACAGGGACAGCGCTAAGGCCCAGAGTTCAAACCCCACAACCGACAAAAAAGAGAGAGAGAGAGAGAGAGAGAGAGAGAGAGAGAAATAGCTGAGACTCTTTTAGAACCAAGAACAATCAAAAGAACTTTGAAAATAAATTCAGCATATGAGATTCTAGAATAATATAAAAAGGCCTTAGATAACAATTGCTCAGTGCATATGTCAGACTCCATAATGATGTATAATAGTGGTTATTTTGCCTTGGAAATTGCACAACACAATGTAAAATAAGGGAAATGGAATGTCATACAGACAGGGACTCTGTGCTATTTTTTCCATAATATGTAATTAGTTCAGTGTTAAAAATATATTACACAGAAGGAGAAATCACAGAAACAGGAGGACAAAGGATGAACCACTGCAACATTGATACCCACTAGACATTAAGTTGGAAATGAACTTTACAGCCTGGGGCACGGAGGAGGATAGCAGGGAAGAAAAGTGGCAAAATATGAGGGAGAGGGGTAACACTGTTCAAAACATTTACTAATAAGCGGAGCATCCATGGCTCACCCCTATAATCCTTCTCTTCAAGAGGCTGAGATCTGAGAATAGCTGTTCAAAGCCAGCTGGGGCAGGAAAGTCAGTGAAACTCATATATCCAATTAACCACTAGAAAACCGGAAGTGGTACTGTGGCGTAAGTGGTAGAGAGCTTATTTGAGCTAAAGAGCTGAGGAACAGCACCCAGGCCTAGAGTTCAAGCTCCACAACCAAAAAAATAAAATAAAATGAAAAAAATATATATCCCTTTACTTATGCACTATAACCCCCCTTTAATCACCTTTACAATTATAGGAGTATAGTCAATTATAATATGATTATATTATGTATTAGATAATAGAGTATAATGAATTATAATATAATTATATTATTTATTTTATATATGTATATATTACACAATGTCAAAAATAAAAGTTTATGTCTAAAAAAGTAAACGAGATTTGTCATGTGACACTCAGGACAAAATATAACTATCACAGCAAAGGAAATTTAAAGCACAATATTGAAGTGAAAATTCCTTTCATAAATAATGATATAGAATTTCCTATTGGAAGACCTAGCACACTAAATTCAGCAACATATAAAATGGGCAATTTTGAGACAATCAAGTAGCATTTATCCTAATACTCTAAAAAAATTTAATATACATTCATCATACACAGCAGTTCCCAAGTCAGTAGAAGGGAAAAATAAAACAAACCCAATCCATGATAGTCTTGATGTTCAGCATCTGTGTTATGTTTTGCTATATTTGATAGAGGTCCTTGTCTGTTTGATTATTTGCCAAATTGAACCTAAAAGCCAGAGTTATGAGAATGACTGAAAATTGTTCTCAAATTTAAACCATGACTTCAAGCCCTCCAAAATGTTTTATTTAATAAAGTAAGAATTAAAAATCACTTTCAAACGTATACAAAAATTTTAACAAATGTCATAGTGACAGCACATTTTCCATCTGGAAACAGAAAAGAAAAACAGTATATATGCTGTCTCCATTTATAAACTTTCTTTTTTTTTTTGTTTTTTTTGGTCCGGTCGTGGAGCCTGAACTCTGGGCCTGGGCGCTGTCCCTCAGCTCTTCAGCTCAAGGCTAGCGCTCTACCACTTGAGCCACAGCGCCACTTCCGGCTTTTTTCTTTTTGCTTATGTGGTGCTGAGGAATCGAACCCAGGGCCTCAGGCATGCAAGGCAAGAGCTCTACCACTGGGCCAACTTCCCATCCAGCCATTTATAAACTTTCTATAAAATGTTTTATAAAATAAATTAACCAATAAAATCGGTATAAAGCATAACATTTGAAAGTATGAAAAAAATCTAACTCATTGTAGAGATAACAAACTTTTATACATAAAATATTCTGAAAGAATATATTCATGCATGTTCACATGCTTATGTATCTACACACCTACACCTATATACTCTAATATATATATATATATATGTATGTCATAAATCTGGCAGCAAATTAGAACAATACACAAAGTCAATTGTATTCTTACAGAATGGAGATAGCACTTGGAAAAGTAAAGTAAGAAATGACCTCATTTGCAATAGCATGAGAGAAACAGAATATTAGGGCCAAAATTGGATCACAGTCTAAGCTAAAATTCACTACACATTATTGAAAGAAATAAAAGATTTCTTTAATAAATAAAAAGACATTCATCAATTTCCATAGATTGTAATTTGATATTATTAACAGGATGTACATTTTTTTCTAATAAGTCTCCATGCAGGTGGAATCCAATTACATTTGAGAGAATCCATCTCAACCAACGGCTGGGCATGTAACTGCACACCTGTTATCCCAGCCACAAGGGAAGCAATATAGGTGGGCCCAGCAGTGTGTGTCTAACAACCCCAGTGATAGGGAAAAGCAGAACTATGGAGCTGAGCATACAGCCTACCCTTGCGAGGATTCAAAGGCATATCCTACATCAAAAATAGAGTGTTCCTGAAACAAATAGGGGCTGGAGTCAGATCTAGTGGTAGAGCACTTGCCACTAGGCCCTCAGTTAATCCCCAATACCAAGAGGGAGTGGGGCAAAGAATTTGAATAATGCACAATCCAAAATTGAGTGCTTAATACCAAGCTATGCTTATTAAAACAATATGGTAATGCTACAACATTTAGCAATTGTGGAATAGAATTAAGATTTTAAAAAAACCGGACACAGGTGGCTCACACCTGTAATCCTATCTACTCAGGTGGCTGAGATCTGAGGATCATCCTTCAAAGCCAGCCCAGGCAGGAAAAGCTATGAAACTCTTATCTCCAATAAACCACCAGAAAACTGAAGTGGTGTTCACTCAAGACTAGCCTTGAGCTGAAGAACGGAAGGATAGTACTCAGTTCCAGAGTTCAAGCCCCATGACTGACCAAAAAAATATATATATAATATATAATATATTATGTTATTATATATAACATATAATTATTATATAATTATATATTATATACTCTATAATTATATGTTATATATAATTAAATATTATATAATGTATAATATATATCATATAATTATATATTATATATAATGATTATATTTGTAATAATATTACTTTCTACACACTTCCTAGGTATCATGGGCCACTACATTCATGGCAAAAGTTAAAGTTAGTCTTCTTTCTTTATCATATAAAAAACATCAATTTAGGATGTTTTATGTACTTAAACTTAAGCATTAATATAGAAAAATACTTAGAAAAAACACCCTAGATCAGCAATGTGGGTTTGTGGTTGTTGTGTATTGTTGGATTTGCTTTAAATACATGACCACAATTACATGAGTTCCCAAAAAGGAGGATGAATTAGACATTAGGAAAAAATAACAATTTATATCTTCAAAGATAGTAAGAAAGTAAAAAGGAAACCTACACAATAAGTAATGTATGAAGCAAATGACTGTGAAGAGCTTTGTATTCTAAATCCACAATGTCTCTTTATTGGTTAATAATACATTTCATCAATAACAATTTAAGTGAACATTTCTACAAATAGCATATGCCAGTAGGCATACACCACATTAAAGAAAGGCAAGGAAGAGGCATCAGTCTCTTGGAAAATGTGAATCCAAACCATAACAACAACAACAACAACAAAAACCATATTAAACAATATGAGAATCGCCATTCATGGCTGGTAAGCCTGTCAAACGGTTCTGCCTCTTCACAAGCCAAAATTTGGCAGTTGTCAAATGTTAAATATAATCACCACATGGCATAGCAATTTAAGAATTAGAAATATACCCATAAAATCTAAAAATATATATCAACATGAAAGCATGCATTCAGATGGCAACACAATTTTTCATAAGTGCCAAACATAATAACAAAGATGAGTCCCTGTAAAACAATCTGAGATTTTCAAGATAATTACAGCTGTTCAAAGAAAATACATTGCCAAGAGAAGCAGTATAGAATAAAAGTTTTACTGGATTGTGTTCACCCCCCCCTCCCCGATTTCCATAGTTTTCCCTGCCATTATGAGATAACCAAGGTCTCATGATGAAGGTCATCGTCCCGAAGTTAGGAGGGAGAGGTAATTCCTAAGATCTCAAAAGCTCAGATAGGTCATTTAAATATTTGCATAATGTAACTCTCCATTTGGAATCTGGAATCTCTAGATTAAAGAACTCTAAAGGCCAAAACAACTTAGAATAAAAACAAGTGTATCTTATCTTTTTTTGGCATTTGTGGGACTGAGGTAAGCAGATCAGGTACTCTCTAAATGGATAACATCTATTTGCTTGGGCTATTTTAGAAAATGAATGGGAGAAAATTTGAGTTTGACCCTAGTGTGATTTAGAGATGATGGATTTCAGTCTGCAGTAAAATATGGATCATAGACTAATATAAATGGCCTACATTAGGCTCAATTATATAAAGTAATGCAATAGAGTATCGTCATACTATAAGAAGAGGCACTTCAGGGTTGGAACTTTGGAATACCATCCAAATGAAATATACCCATAAAAGACCACAATACTTGGTGAATGGATTTAATTTACATGAAATATTCAGACAGGTAAAAAACACAAAAGATTGCCAAAAATGTTAGTGGCAAACCTATGTTACAATTAGATTATGATGGTAGTAGTGCATCCTTGTGAATAAACTGCTAAAAATGTTCAACTTCAGATTGCTGCATTGCCTAATAGGGAAGGTATACCAAAGCAAAGCTTCTATTAAGCCACTGTTTGTAAATTGATAAATGGTAGACTTGTTTGATATTTGGGGATGCAACTAGGGTATTTGAAGTTGTTTGCTTCCTTGATAAAACTGAAACATAGAAAAGGTGTTAATCAAATCTCCATGTGCTTTACATAGTATTGTTCATTTAACTCTGATTTGCCTCATATTAAAGTGTGCACATTTTTCTGCTAGCAATAAAGTTTCAGAGCTACATTATGCACACCAAGCTACTTAACAATTATTTTTGAATGTTTCATAGAAAACATCTGAGTGAGGCTTAACCCAGACGTTGCTCATAAGGATGTAGACGACAATCAAAAAGCTGACTGCCACCCAGGTGTTTTTCTTTTTTGGGGGGGGTGGGGGGATCCGGTCGTGGGCCTGAACTCTGGGCCTGGGCGCTGTCCCTGAGCTCTTCAGCTCAAGGCTAGCGCTCTACCACTTGAGGCACAGCACCACTTCCGGGTTTTTTCTTTTTGCGTATGTGTTGCTGAGGAATCTAACCCAGGGCCTCATGCATGCAAGGCAAGCGCTCTACCACTGAGCCACCTTCCCAGCCCCCACCCAGATATTTTTCTTCCATACAGAAAGATGAGGGACTTGGGCTAAAGAGAAGTGTGACTTTGGGGCTCAGAGTGTCGGTCTGAATTAGGGCTGCCTAGAATATTAAAGTCCTAGGTTTAATCCACGAGACAAGGAAGGGAAGAGGGAAGGGAAAAAGGAAGGCGAAGAGGATGAGAAAGGGGAAGGAAGGAACCATGCCATATGCAATAGGAAGTTCAGACATCCCATTTTAGAGTGAGGAATAGAAACATACACTGTAAACTATTGTGACCGACATCATTAAAGCCTGTGAAGAAATGGTCCCAGGGTGATTGTACGTGTTCCCGCTCGCATGATTAATGAGCACAGCACTTCAGCAGATGCCTGCTTTGACTTTCAACACATACAGGCAGCAGAAAGGATGACAGTTTAAGGAAAACAAAAGTCGTATTTTCATGACAGCTTGTGATCTTGAAACCTGATGTATCTTGTCTCCTGGCAGCAGATCTAACATCCTTTCTTTCTAATTTCTTCTCTCCTCCTCCTCCTCCTCCTCCTCCTCCTCCTCCTCCTCCTCCTCCTCCTCCTCCTCCTCCTCCTCCTCCTCCTCCTCCTCCTCCTCCTCCTCCTCCTCCTCCTCCTCCTCCTCCTCCTCCTCCTCCTCCTCCTCCTCCTCCTCCTCCTCCTCCTCCTTTTCTTCTTCCTCTTCTTCTTCCTCTTCTTCTTCCTCTTCTTCTTCTTCTTCTTCTTCTTCTTCTTCTTCTTCTTCTTCTTCTTCTTCTTCTTCTTCTTCTTCTTCTCCTTCTTCTTCTTCTCCTTCTTCTTCTTCTTCTTCTCCTTCTTCTTCTTCCACCCCCATCTTTCTCTCTTCGGAGTTGTGATAAAATGCAAGAAATGCATAATACAGATAGGTATCATTTCTACAGTGAACAGTCCAGAAAATAGGGGGGGGGGGTGGGAAAGAAGTTCTATGCACTTGCCATTCAACACGAGTTTTCTCAAGTAATAAACTGCCCAGTATTTTCTGATTGGAGTACATAAATAAATACTGACTTAGATTGACACTGTTTTTTGATTTATTTTCATAAGTTTCTGTGTAGTCCTGCTCTATCAACAGAAAACTTATCACTGCTAACCCACGTAACCATCTATTTCATATTAAACACCTAATAAAATTCATAGTCTAGATTATATTACAGATTAATATTTCTTCAGTAATTGCATCATTTTGTGTCAATGATACTTAATTAAAGTTTTATATATAGAAGGTATGAGAAACCACATTACTATCAGCCAAGTACCAATCCTAGCTACTCAGGAGGCTGAAATTTGAAGTATTACAGTTTAAAGCTAGCCCAGACAGAAAAGATTGACACTTATGCAGTTAACCAGTGAGATGCCAGACTCAGGGTATAGTGCAAGTGATAGAGTGCCAGACATGATTAAAGAAAGTAGAGAAAGAGTTCAAGCCACAATAACAGATAGAACAAAAAACATAGAGAATAGTATTACTACTTCTCATTTAGATCACAGACATATTTCCTATGTATTTCCCATAGTATTATTTTTCAGTAAACACTTTTGCAAACAAAATCAGTGTCATTAGAAATACACAGTTGTACAGGAGCTGTCATAATGATGAAGACATTTATCTATCAAACTGAACAAAGAATACACAAATATGAACTTGGAAAAAGTACACGCTTAAAGTTGATGGTAAATTAACACGGGGGGATAAGAGCTGGTCTAATAAGCTTTGTACAATTGTCATCACCAACTTCACATTTTTATGATAATAATGTAGCTTTATTTCTGCTAGAGAAAGATGTTTACAAATGAAAATAGCATCCCGTGCTTTTAGGAATGAGAATAACGATCAGTTAGCACATTTTGTACTTTATGGTTTTAAAAGGTTTTTAAAAATTTGAAGTAAGCATATTTGAGGACAGCATGTCTTTACATCTTTCAGCATAAAGAAAATGAGGCTACATAGGCACTTGAAATAGTTACATAACCATCTAACATGATCTGAGGACAAATACAAGCTATCTCAACGGAGGAGCCCGATACTCATTCCATCACAAAGAACAGGTCAATGAGAGAGAGGAGGGGAGACAGGATGGAATTCACAACTCAGCAAGGAATGGGATGGCTTCCTGACAAGAAGAGAGGATTGGAAAATCAGCAACAAAGGAGGAACTGAGTGTCACGGACTTTTGACCTTACTGCTTTCAGTGGAAAGAATTTTCCATTACCAGAGAAGTTGAAGTGGCAGGCAACACTGACCTCCATCATCACTTCAGCATAGTAGCTGGACTACAAGGGAAATCCACTTTCCTTCTCAGCCCTTGAATCCAGAAAGAAAAGCTACCCGCAGTCCAAGTGAATGCTTTGCTGCAGAGAGAACCAGTCCTTAGATCTTCAGCTCCACAATTACCATCTTCACAATAGACCTACTGCTAGGGTCCAAGATTCATGAGTAGTCAGTAGGCATTCCCAGAAGACAAACCCGGAGACCCAGCCTGAGATCTGGAAGATGACAGGCATGTGGTTCCAGATAAAATGGCCCCAAAGCCATGTACATTGAGAGCCTACATCTACTGAAAAGGAACACTTCTCTTTCCACAAGCATCTTCAGTCTAACCTCATCAATAAGAATGAGGTGGGCTACAGGTATAGAGTTATGTGGAAAATATCAGTCGTTAGTAAATAAAACTACAGCCAAAGCACCCATGAATGACATCTGACTTTCCATCTAAGTCAAAGTGTATTTTTTCCTATGAAACAAAGCTTCTCTGTAAAATGAGAATTGATTATTGTTTTATAAAATTCAGAAATCACTGTAAGAACATAGGTAGCATGAAAAGGCAAGAAGTATCACACCTCAAGTGAAACAGAGTAATTCTCCAGAAATCCATTTCAACATGAAAGAAATATTTGAGAACCTGACTTGAAACTAAATTCAAAACAATGATTCTCAAGGAACCAAGTCAAGACCCAAGAGAATAAAGACAGAAAATGCAATTAAATGAGTAAAACAATCTACGACATGAAGGAGAATTTTGAGGAAGGGACAGAAAGAATCCAATTAGGCAATCACATTGTTTTGCATTATGAAAGTTGCACAAGAAGATGAGAATGGAGAATACATTGAAAACTTTCCAGCATGTATTTATAGAACATTTAATCTGACAGTTTTGGAATACTCATACTTTTTATCATTTCATGAAATTCCATGAAATAATATTCTTCAGGATGATTATATGTTAAACCATCAAGTATGTTCTCTGATATAAAAATCTAGAAATCAGCAGCAAGATAAAATGTATTCACACATTATATGTGAAGAATTCCAGTGTATGAAGATTTTCCTGAGTGGAAAAATAATAACAATAATCCAATAAAACAGGCAAAAAGAACCTCAAATCCATTTCAACATAAGACATTTAGATGAACAGCAAGCATATGAAAATATTTTAGCATTACTAACCCAAAATAAGGGGAAAATCAAAGCAATGAGTTGAATGATTGTCATTAAATTTAAAAAATAGTGGAATGGATGTATACAGAGAATTATTTTTTTTTTCTTTTTTGGTACTAAGGATCGAACCCAGGACGTTGCACTTGCTAGGCAAGCGCTTTGCCACTGAGCTACATCCCAGCCCAGACAAAGAATTCTTACATATTGTTTTCTAACATGTTCATTTGTCTGTACAATTGTAAGAACTATGACAATTCCTCAAAACATGAAATAAAACTTTGATTTGTTGTCTTTTAAAAAATATTGTAAAAGTTTAGTTGTTATGTCAAAAAACAAACTTTACAATTGTAACCCCTCTGTACGGTATTTTCACAATTAAAAAAATATTGTAAAAGTTATATATACAGATGGGTAACAGTTACATAATTCAGGTATTGAATGTATTTATTTTGAACAGTGTCAGCTCTTCCCTTATTTGCTCCCATTATTTCCCTTCTTGTTTCCTCCTCCCCTTCTCCAAGTTGCATAGTTTGTTTCCAATATGGTGTCTAGTGAGTATAATTGCATTTTTCCACATTGGATGATAACATCCAACCCCACATCATGATATTATAAAGTGCTAAAATGTGAAATCAACCAGTTTTTTTCATCAGTGAGAGAAAGTACATCCAGTATTTTTCATCAATATACAACAATACCGAGGACATAATGGTAATTACAAAATCCAGGCACTAAAAATTTTAAAAAAGAACTATATTTTCACCAATTTATGGAAGATAACTAAAACAATTCAAGGGCCACCAGTTACTGAAAATGTTAGCAGACTGAGGGAAGGAAGAAGTATACCAAATGAAGAACCAAAATATAATTAGAAGGAATTTTATGTGTTATTTAATAGCCCACCAGGGTAATAATTAGGGAGGGAAGTTCCTACAACAACTAAATTATTACTTGGATGTATGGAAATGTGAATTGTCCTGATTTGATCAATTATATATTGTACACATGTACAAATGAATATAATTTGTTTACTTGGATATATGAAAATGTGAATTGTCCTGAGTTGATCAATTATATATTGTACACATGTACAAATGAATATAATTTGTTTACTTGGATATATGAAAATGTGAATTGTCCTGAGTTGATCAATTATATATTGTACACATGTACCAAATGAATATAATTTGTTCCAAATCTATGTACAAATATGTCAATAATACATATTGTTTAACATTTTCCTTATTTAGCCAGGCATCTCTGCATCATTATTTTAGCTATTCAGGAGGCTGAAATCTGAGGACTATGGTTCAAAGTCATTAAGTCCAGAACAACTATAAGACTCTAATCTCCAATTAACTACCAAATAGCCAGAAGTAGAGTTGTGTCTGCGGTGGTAGAGTAACAACTTTGAGCAAAAAGTTCAAGGATAGTGCTTAGGCCTCAAGTTCAAGCCCTTGGACAGGAGGTGCACACAGGCATGCATACATACACACACACACACACACACACACACACACACACACACACACACACAGAGTAAAAGAAAAACTCTTCTTATCCTTAATAAAAGTAGGGGGAAAATAATAATTTTAGGGAAAAAATTTGCTTAGATTTCACTCATTTTTTATTAAATACCATGGCAAATATACTCTTTGACTGGATTTGGGTTCTAAATTACTTTTCAAATGTTGAAGAAGAGGGGATTACAGAAACATTCTTAACACATTCTATCAGAGAAAACATGACATACTAAATTCTCTAAATTATTTTATTTCCTAAGTAAAAATTTTTAAGATACTCTTTTAATCCCAAATCTCACTAATAGGAGAACTACTTGTCTTATAATTATCTGTTATCATATGTCTAATAAGATTTCAGATATGTGTGAGATATCAAGTTTACAAATCACATTACACAGATAGCAAAAAGCAAAACAAATCTCATTTGTAATTTTATATCAATTACATGTTTAATATCATGTTAATTTAATACACTAAGGTGTATATAAATACACATTTGTAAAATAAAATTTATTTTTTCTGAAATGTTTGGTTAGTAGCCATTTGTTGCTCTTTGCCTGTGATCTTACCAGTGATACCACTATGGTTGTAAAGTTTATGTTAGAACCAAATATATATTTTCTCTTCAAATTGTTTCACAGGATGATTGCAATGAATTCACAGAATGCTAACATTGATTAAAAAAAAGTGAGTTTATAAAAAAATCAATACACTTACAAAATATTCCTTTTTACGACAGTAAGTGAAATATAAAATTCTGGATAATAATAGTATGGGTCATATGCAATGGCTTGTCTATTTTTCTTAGAACAAACCTTTTAGGCTCTGAACATAAATCTACAAAATACTCTCTCCTTTGTTGAATAATTTAAGTTTCACAATGCATTTGGCACTGCTGGTTACAAGTGAAATTTACATTTACATAATCACATTCTACCCACTTGAATATTCCCCACACAGTTGTACTTTTATATAATGCACTTGTTCACCATCTGTCCTCAATTTTGGTCAAGAGATGCTTCATATTTTCTAACACTTTGCAGAGTAATTGTTCCACCCCGAAGCCATTTGTGTTAATACACATCTTGCTAGTGTACAGTCAATAACACACTTTCAGCATTTGCTGACGAAACTATGGCCTTTCCTTGGAAGCTTTATATCTACAAAGAAAAATAAAGATAAAATACCTACACAGTCATCAAATATGCCTGACGTTCAAATTGAATATATACTCATGTGTCGTTTTATTGTCTTGAAGAGCATTCTTGGATGAACGGTCTTGGCTATGCAAATGTAGACTTAAATGGAGGATTATATGTACCTCAATTCTAAAATTCATTATACGGTTATAATGGAATATAAGTTAGTTAATATTACTCAAATTTTCAATACTTCTATGGTCATTTAAACTTTATACAACTGAAATGCTATCATATTTAGAGATTATATTCACCAGATTTCATTTTACTGTGAAAATATGCCTGAGAAAAACTACTTCAGGGAAGAAATATCTATGTCCTCTTTTCTCAGAAATTTTGGTGCACGTCTGGTTGTCTCCACTGCTGTGGGTATGAGGCGAGGCAAAACGTACAGAGCAGCAGGAATATGTGGCAGAAGACATTGTTCTACCCATGTAGAGGGAGCCTGGGAGAAAAGGGAAGGGAAGGTTTGGATTGAGATAGTGCAGCACCTTTTATTAGTCACTCATTTAACAAGGTCTTGCTTCCTGTATTTATCATCTCCCCAAAGCCTAGGAAATTAAGAATTTATGGAAGGATTCATATCCATTGAAAAGAGTCCTCAGGACCTATTCATCCTAGGAAAACCCGCCTCTGAACATTGCTAGCTTAGAGCTCATGAATATCACAGATGACACTGTGGGAAATTTATGTTCCAAATTTTATGAGAGATCTGTGTTCTCTCTTTTCTTCTGGTAATTTGCAAGGATAGTTAAATGTATATGGTCAATCAAATCTTTTGCTATTGTGAACAACAGATTTTAATTTAGCAGGATAGTTTTCCTAGAAGACACTAGCTTGTGGAATGTTTTGATATGTCTAAGAGGCTTTTCCTTTCAGGTCACCATCAAATTTTTCAATACAAAAGTGGAAAATATATTTTTGTTATGTAAAAGAAAGCAATGTATCTATCTATTTATTTATTTATTTTATTGTAAAGGTGATGTTCAGAGGGGTTATTGTTACCTAAGTCAGGAAATGAATACAATTCTTATCAAGTATTTTTACCCCCTCCACCTATCCCTTCCCTTGACTCCCATCCCTCAAGTTGTAAAATGTACTTCCACCATAGTGTCTTGTGATTGTCACTGTTTGGTTGGGTGACCCTCTGTCCGTTGTTATCTGACCACTTCTGTGATTCTCTTTCCCATTCTCAAATCAGATAAGCATATAGAATTCAAATGGTAACAAAATCAAAAATAGTGAAAACAGAGGTAAATCAAAGTGGGAAAAATGAAAGACAGACTATATAACTACGTATAGTACACTAAGAAAAAACAGCAACCCTTGTTTACTTAACTTGTAGCTCATTTCGATTAGCATCATTTTATAAGGTCATATGTGTATTGCTATTGAGCTATTGTGATCCTCTGCTAGAACTTCCTAGACATGTACTAATTGTTAAAAATGAAGGAAATCATGGAACCTTTGTTTCTTTGGGTCTGCGCTAATTCACTTAATTGGATTTTTTTTCCAAGTCTTTCCATCTCCTTACAAATGAGGTCCTACCATTGTGATGGAAGCACAGAATTTCATTGTGTATACACACCACATATTCTTGATCCATTTATCCACTGAGGGTAATCTGGACTGATTTCCCTATCTTGGCTTTTGTAAATAATGCTACAATGAACATAGTTGTGCTGATAGTTTGTGTGTGTGTGTGTGTGTGTGTGTGTGTGTGCGTGCGTGTGTGTGTGTATTTTTGTATACATCCATTTTATTGAATTAAATAGACACTTTTAACTATTCTTACAGCATAGTTGTCTTTTGGTGAAATGATCAAGAATTGTTAGGACAAACCCCAAGCTGACAAATTAAGAGGACAAAAAGTTGACTGGCTTTTCCCTGACCTATCCTAGAGCACATTTTAGAGGACAGGTTCATTTGTAAGTTCATCATGGGTATTTTTTGCCAAGTCTGATTACATTATAAGTGTTTTTCTAATATGGTGATAGAGATCTCTAAGCTCAACTGAGCTTAGTCAAAATATTCATAAATATTCATTCATAATCAAGTTTTGTACTTAGTGTCAGGGAGGTGTAACAGCTGAGAAGTTGAAGGGAAGTTTTGTAGTAGAATTTTGTTGACTTGTGCTGGCGCTTTCTGATTATATAACTTCATGCAGATCTTTTACTAGTTCAAAGTTAAATCTCTCTAAGCATTTGTTTCTCTTGAAGGAGCAATTAACTCGAACTTTTCAACTCTCAGGGATGGATGAAATATAATCAAAGAGATCAACATAGCACATGACAAAAATAAGTCACCTATAAACCACAATATAGTTATTTTAATGTAAAATTTAATGCAAATTTTAATTACCACCAAAGGAGCAGTTATTCAAACAGAAATCAAAACATAGTACTAGTCATTCCCTCAACCTTTTCTGCTTATTATTTTTTGCTATGAAATTGTGTAGCTTTTCCTCCTATTTTAATAATCTTTCATTATTCTCTTTCCCTGTGTGCTTTTTTATCTTAGGGGAACAGAAGTTCTGTGTCTAAAAGAACAAATAGCCTACTGACTGTATTGCTCTTCCTTTTTCAGAATTAGATATAGCAACCTCCCTGGATATTTAGTATTTATTGTATGCTGCATTATGTCCTGTCTTTGAAGAAATCCTCAATAAAACCAATATCATGTGCAACAATATCTACAAGCAAAATTCTTACATCACTTTTATTTTTGTTTTTTTTTCCTCTATTTTCTCTGTTAAAGAACAAATAATTCATTTTTCAAACTAGAAATGCGGCCAAAATTGGAGATATAAATCCATACCCCATTCATATAATTTCACTATTCAGAGAAAGCCAACACTGCCGTTTTGACCTATATAACACATTTTTGTTCAAACTAATTTTTTTATTTGTTTTAGCCTTGTTAGGCTTGGGACCTATTTGTAGGAAAAAGTATTCTTTGAGGGAGGTAAAATTTGTTTTAAATTGTATTCTTATACAGTTTTAAGGGCTTCACAGAGCAAAGACAAAGCTATTGATAATTTTTAATGATACTATCTTCCTGTTAATTTTTGATACCTTTGAGATGACAGAGGATATGAACGGATACTAATCAAAGTTATGCTTATACATAACTTTGAAGGGGAAATACAAATTTATAATTTGATTTTATACATTTAGTTGGTGACAGTAGATCCTTTGTGTCTGCAAGTATGTAGTTTTAAGGATTTGCCCCTACCTTAAATGTGAACACACAAAAGACCTAGAGTTCAGCACAATAAAATTACTCTGCTTGTCCTGCATATGATGTACATTCTAAAATTTGAAACCATATAAAAGACTACATTACACCCACTTACTTATTGGGCAGTTGTTTCTTTGAGGATTTGTTGTTGGGTGGTTTAATTTTTTGAGTTCCAAGTATATTTTAGATATGAGACCCTTGTCCGTTGTATGGCTAGTAAAGATCTTCTCCCAGTCCGTGGGGTTTCTATTGATCTTGCTAGCTATGTCATTTGCTCTGCAGAAGCTCTGCAACCTTATACAATCCCATTTGTCCAGCCTTTCTTTGATTTGTTGTGTTTCCGGGTCTTTATTCAGAAAATTTCGGCCTGTGCCAAGGAGACCCAGGGTTTCTCCTATTCCATCCTGTAATGTTTTCAGAGTGTCTGCTTTGAGTTCAAGGTCTTTGATCCATTTGGAGTTGATTCTGGTGCAGGGTGATATATAAGGATCTAGCTTTAGTTTTCTACATGTAGTTAACCAGTTTTGCCAGCACCATTTACTGAAGAGGCTGTCTGTCTTCCATTCTATTGTTTTAGCTCCCTTATCGAAGATTAGATGGCTATAGGTCTGTAGGTTCATTTCTGGGTTTTCAATTCTATTCCATTGGTCCTGAGGTCTGTTCTTATGCCAATACCAAGCTGTTTTGATTACTATGGCTTTATAGTAGAGTTTGAAATTTGGTACTGATATTCCTCCAGCAGTGTTCTTTCCGTTGAGGAGCGTTTTTGCTATTCGGGGTCTTTTATTGTTCCATATGAATTTTTGGATTGCCTCTTCTATTTCCTTGAAGAATGAGGGTGGAATTTTGATAGGTATTGCATTGACGAAAGACTTAAAGAGAAGCTTCTCTGAAGAAGAAAGAAGGATGGCCAATAGACACATGAAGAAATGTTCAACATCCCTAGCCATAAAAGAAATGCAAATCAAAACAACATTGAGATATCACCTCACTCCAGTTAGAACAGCAAAAATCAAGAACTCTAACAACAACAGATGCTGGAGGGGATGTGGACAGAAAGGAACCTTACTTCATTGTTGGTGGGAATGTAAACTTGTTCAACCACTTTGGAAAGCAGTATGGAGGTTCCTCAAAAGACTCCACATAGAGCTCCCCAATGACCCAGCAATCCCACTTTTGGGCATTTACCCAAATGATCACAAACAAGGCCACACTAAAGCTACCAGCACAACTATGTTTATTGCAGCATTATTTACCATAGCTAAGACATGGAACCAACCCAGATGCCCCTCAGTAGATGAATGGATCAAGAAGATGTGGTATATATACACAATGGAATTCTATGCCTCCATCAGAAAGAATGACATTTCCCCATTTGTTAGGAAATGGAAAGGCTTGGAAAAAATTATATTAAGTGAAGTAAGCCAGGCCCAAAGAAACATAGGTCCCATGGTTTCCCTTATTTGCAATATCTAGTATAGGTATGAGTCAAGCGGAAAAAGTCAAATAATGTGATGTTAGGAAAACGAAACCTCAAATATGTATTTTAATGTTTTTGTTTCTTTCATGCATGTGTTTCTAACGCATTTATAATATTATCTCTTTGTTGCTTTGTATGTCCCTCCCCCACAGTGTAACCCCCGCTTTCACTATATTTGATGTCAGTATAACATGTGGAGGAGATGGGGACAAACAAGTCGTTTAAGGATTCAGGTGGACCTGTTGCAACAATGAGAAGTACAAAATGTCATGTCAAAACCAGCTTTACAATGTCGGGGGGGGGGGGGGGGGGGGAGGGGAGGGGTGGTATGATTGGGTGGGAGGGAGGGGGGAGGCTGGGAAGGGAGGTGAAGGGTAAACAAAGGAGGAGGCTGCAATGCTTGGTAAGAAATGTATGCATTATCCTGCCCATGTAATTGTAACCCCTCTGTACAGTATGTTCTCAAATAAAATAAAATAAAATTAAAAAAAAAAAAAAAAGACTACATTACATCACAAAATTCCTCTTGTAAACATGAATACTTCATACAGAGCCCAGATTTTATTTTGTAGTTTATATCTCACACACGGGTTTATACTTGATTCATTTTTTTCCAAAAATTTACCTCACTTTTGCTAAAGACATTATACATTCCGACCTATCTACCTGTCAATTTGTCTTCTCTTTGTTTATTTGGTGGAACTAGGATTTGAACTTAGGGCTTGCCTTTCTAGGCAGGAGCACAAACACTTGAGTCACACTCCATCCAACCTTCTATCGTTCCAGACAAGTAAAGTTTTCACATTATCATTTAAATTAAGAATAGTGAATCTATCCCGCTTTGGCATACTCTTTGCTTTGTGGGGAGGCATATTATCACTAAATCAAGGGAAGGAATAGGTGAGCAGATCACACCACAGTTTCAATATGCCTCATACTACTGTGCAGGACTTAGAGCTTTACCAAATTCTTGGAACAGCATAATGTGCATGTATGGTATGAGTTTAAAATTTTAATTCTGAAAAGCTCTTTTGTTGTTTTTAATTTTATAATTGATATTTTTATTGCACTTGGTAAAAAAAATGAAATGTAATATAAATATGAATGAAGAGGCTTATTATGATCTTTCCAGGACTGGCTGGTTTTACCCCAAAATCCTTTAATAAACAGGTTAAACATTCTCCTTGGCTTTCAGTTTGTTAGATTTTTCTAATAGCAATATTAAGTTGTGGTGCAGTGTCATGATTTTGTTCATGGGCTGAAGGCTTAGTCCTCAAGGTAGTAGATACAGATTTGGGCAGTAGAAGTGTTCTCAGAGCTATGATCTTGTGCATTAATTTTTCTATTATCACCTTCATAATTTGCTTGGTAGTGAGAAGTAGTAGACATTCAGGAGTGGGCCTTCTTTGAGGAAGGAGGTCAGGGGTTGCATTTCACTTCACTTCCAAGCCACTTTCCTCTGCTGAACTTCTCCTGGAATGGGCTACTTCACCACAGGCCAAAAACTACCTAGCTAAACAGACATGAACTATAATCTCTGCAACCGTTAGACAAAATATATGCTTCCTATTTAAAGTTGATTTTTCTCAGCTATTTTGTCACAATGGAAAACTGACAATGGAGGAGAAAGAAAGATAAGGGAATACACTATTCACAAGAGAATTCACATGTCCATGTAATATTAAACAATGAGTCACCAGTAGTTAATGTACAGAGAAGTAAAGGATCAGGAGGCAAAGACCTCTGGGACCTCACAACCGTTACTTATTTATTTTTGGACTATCAATTGCAACTTTGTTTCTTCTGTGTGAAAATTCATACTTGATATTAGAATGTTGCT
Organism: Dipodomys spectabilis; assembly: GCF_019054845.1. Lineage (NCBI taxonomy): Eukaryota > Metazoa > Chordata > Mammalia > Rodentia > Heteromyidae > Dipodomys > Dipodomys spectabilis. Next base: position 3,025,203 of record NW_024871117.1, on the reverse strand, counting down.
GCAATTTACTAGTTACTTAGTCTTTTAAAAAATATTTTATTTTAAGGACGATGTACAGAGGACTTGCCATTGCATAAGTAAAGTGAGGAGTATATTTCTTGTGGAATATTGTTATCCCCTCTCTCACTCTCTCCACTTTGCTTCCTCCCCGACTCCTCCCCCTAAGTTCTAAAGTTATTTCTTTCTTTATTTTTATACACTTTTTTGTTTTCTTGTTTATCTTTTCTTTTTCTTTCTCTGACTTGAGGTCTTAGTTTTCTTCTTTCTGTTCCTTTCCTTCTCTACATTCCTCTACTCTTTATTTTAAGTTCCTATCTTTTAATCTTTCAACACACTTTACCTTATTTCTGGCCCTTAATTCTTCTTTTGATTCTTTAGTCTGTTGATCCCTACTTATTTGTCATTGAGCTAGAGTATACTTGTGTTCATTTTAACTGTGTCAAGCAGCTCATCGTGTAATCGTTTGGTTGAGAATGCTTTAAACCTCATTTCAGCTTTGTTAACTAATTATAACTATATATAATCTCCACTCCTGAATCACAGTACCCCTCCACCAACAAAGAAAAGCAAAAATAGATAAGGAAATACCTATCTATGTTTTTGAACCTCTTAAATCGGTGTAATGATAGGATTCAAGGTTGGCTTTTGTCTTAAAACTGTGTTTTGTGGTGGTATTGGATCTGCTTTCATATCCAGAGAAGCAGAGGGAGAGTGAAAATACCTATCTATGATTGTGAACCTCTAAATCTGTGCAACTACAGGGCTCCGGGCTGTTTCTCATCTTAAAATTGTGTTCTCATGCAGTATTGGATTTACTTTCATTCCAAATTGTCAGAACAAGCCATGGAAACACAAGAAAAATAGAATGTCAAGGAACCTCAACTCCCACTCAAAATAAACAAGCAACAGAGCAGTAAATGAAAAACCTAGAGGATGGCTCTCCAAATGCTCTCCAAACATGACTGGTAAACACGCGGGAAGAAAGGATTGAGAGCCTGCAGATGGCTAAGCATGAGTGTGATGAGGCAAACCAAAGATTAACAGAGGAAGTTATGGAATCCTCACATCCATTCTTATCTCTTGCTGGGTGGTAACTGTACAAGAGACACTATGGGCTGATGATCAATGCCATATTTAGCTGATGCTCTCTCTAAATTTTGTTGATCAGAAGCATGGGCATCTTTCTGGAAGCAAAGGTCTGGCTAGTTCATCCCCTTGGCCATCTCATCAGATGACCTCTGTAACTAATATGTGGCATTTCCAGAAGAGAAACCTTCTTGGTTCCAGTCCCCATTGGGTGTTGGGCTGGCTGATAAGGCTTTGGGAAATTGTATAATTGTATTTTGTCCTCCCAGGCAGGAGCAGTAGTCGTAGATTGTAAGGCTGTCTTAACATAGTGCGTGGGTTTTTCAGCTTTCCTATGTCTTGTATTAACAATTCCCTGTATAAAGTTGGATTTCAAGTTCTCAAAATGTTTTCCCTTTTTTATTTTGAGGGGTATGTGACATTGTGGTATGTGATACATAATGTGAAATCAAAACCTTGACATGCATGCTATTTCTACATGCTATAAGCATATATTATTTTTTAATGAGATGGAGTCTTAACTCAGGATAAAAACTATTATGTCTTTGAAAATACTTTTAGAGCATCAGATAATGGGTTCAACATATAAAATGTGTCTAATTAAAGGAAATCATCACAAAAGTGTAGACTACTAAAGAAAACATAAAAAATGATTAATTAAAATGTAGATACATGGCCTGAGAAGGTGACTCAATTGTAGAGTGTTTGCCTTGCATGCATGAGGCCCTGGATTTGATTCATCAGTACCACTTAAGAAGAAAAAGCCGGAGGTGGAACTATGGCTCAAGTGGTAGAGTGGTAGCCTTGAGCTTTAGAGCTGAGAGATTGCCCAGACCCAAAGTTCAGGCCCCACAACTGACAAAAAAAAATGTAGATACTTGCTCCTTGTTCTGTTAAAAATATACACATCAATTAACAAAAAATTGCTGCAGTCATAATATTTGTTCTTTCATATATTAACTAGCAAATGACTTTATTCTTTTAATGTAGCTGCTCAATTTTGCAGAAAGGAAGTATTGTGGTTTCTAAATAAGGAATCCACAAGTGCCAAAACATTCTACTTAATGCCTTATCATGCTAAATATATCTTCCTTTTCATGGATGCACACAGGAGAAAATCCAGGATATAATAAATTATACTTCTTTCTGAGAAAGATAAATCAGGTAAAAGTGTGCAAATGGCTTTTTCTTTAGGAATAAGGAATACATTATTTGAAAACATAGTCCCATGGATGGGAAAACAGGAGGCAAATCTCCAGAAACATTGCTTATTTGCTGCAGCAACTGCTAATCTCAGGAGAACAATCTTGAGGCTAACAATCCAGGAACAAAGAGGTTTACAGTTTACATCTTGGTTTCACTCAGTAAATCCCAGGATAATCTACATTGTCTTTTAGCCACTCAGATAAACACTCTTTTATTTACATAGCTGCTTTTTGATGGTATTCAAACAAGATCAAATCTTAATGCTCATGATAGTATTGACAACTTGGCACTCAAGTTATCTCCCGGGACTAGGTTTCTACACAGGCTATAGAGTGCTATGCATTTTAACCACGAAATCACATTGTCTGTTTCCATAATGGCTATGTTTATCACACACAGCTTTGTGTCTTGCACGATTTAATTTCATTTTAGAAATTGTAATTTATTCATAATGTTTTCTGAATGTTTGCCTGGTTACAAACATGTTCATCACACATTTCTGCTTATCTTCAACAAATGAATATGATAATAAGATTAGACCTAAGTTGTAAGATGAGTAGCAGAAAGGTCATTGTAATATATTGTCATTCCAATATTTCATTGTAACAACATTTTTATTTTGTTCTATTATGTCTCCTATTAGCTAATATGTATATGCATGTAGGTTACAGAATTTTTTTTTGTTTTTTTTTTTTTGGGGGGTGGTGTCCGGTCGTGGGGCCTGAACTCTGGGCCTGGGCGCTGTCCCTCAGTTCTTCAGCTCAAGGCTAGTGCTCTACCACTTCAGCCACAGTGCCACTTCCAGCTTTTTTTCTTTTTGCTTATGTGGTGCTGAGGAATCGAACCCAAGACCTCAGGCATGCAAGGCAAGTGCTCTACCACTGAGCCACCTTCCGAGCCCCAGGTTACAGAATTATTGTAACACTTGTTTTATTTTCTTTTTCTGATCTAATGCAAATGTAGTAAATTTGTTGTCAAGACTAAAACTCCAGGCTGTCATTGGAGTTATAACGTCAGGTTTTGAGAAGATAAGTCACAATTTTGGTACTCATGAAGTTTAGCCCTGGCAACCAACCCAGGCACATTTCAGTCTGATACAAAAAAAGACTTTTGTTTTCCTTAGAGTTATTATCAGTGAACTTTACAATAGAAATATGAACTGGGTTGGTTTGGGAGGAACCTACCTCATGAGTTTATAGAAGTAAGGTTTCATCCACCATCCCCAAGAATTAAAAGTTTGTAGAGAGATTTGATAGAAAGATTCAAAGCATAAAATGTGCACATTTTGTTGTTTCCATGAATATGAGGAGCTGACATATATCCCTCATATCAGGGACATTAGTCTTAGAATAGCAATAAGCTGAATTTGAATGTAGCCCTGGCCAATATATCTAATTTATCCCAATGATACCTTGAGTAGAGAATGAGGCTGCTTTGCTGGATTACATTTGTCCAGAATCATGAGGTAATAACTGGCTGTTTTAAGGTACTGCATTTGCAGTAATGCGTTCTAGAAGCTGTAGGTGACTAACAGAATGCTGTAGGTGACTAACAGGATGCTGAGACATCCGTAACATCATTACTCTTCCCCAAGTGAGGTTGATTACTTTTCTTTCTTTCCTTTTCTATCTCTTGCCAAACAATAAATGAAGATGGAAACCATAGGACATGATGAAATGAAAAACAATGCCCTTTGTGTTTAGTTTTTGGACTCAGGCCAGGTAGTCTTTCTGGGTCACAACTGTATTCCCAGCATTGAATGAAAGTTCACTTTCCAGTGTAGATCAGTATTTACATGATATGTTTCTGTGATGTATAAATATATTAGAAAATACACACATGAGGAATTGTTATATATATGTGTGTGTGTGTGTGTGTGTGTGTGTGTGTGTGTGTGTATGCACATACATACATACATATTGAATTTTCAATAGCTAATAGAATTCAAAAACCATTTATGGCAGAATCAGTTTCTAAGTATATCTTTAGTGCAGTTACTTAACACATAAAAATAATTAATGCAGTAAGGCTCTGGATTAACTTCTGAATCCAAGGACACTCCTCTTCCCTTCCCTCAAAAATTATATCAAGTTTATGAGCAATGGCTCTAATAGCTCTAATATAGAACATTGGATATAAGCCAGTTCCAATGTGATGCCTAAAATTGTTACGTGTGTGTGTGTGTGTGTGTGTGTGTGTGTGTGTGTGTGTGTATTTGTGTACATGTGCCCATCCTGGGGGTGCTGAAATCTAGGCATGAGCATGTCAAAGGTGGTGATATTGATCAGGTTGTATTATATACATAAATTGCTTTGTTAAATGGCAACTCATTTGTACAACTACTTAAAGATAAATTTTGTTTCTCTTGTATGTTCTTCCCCACAGTATAACCCCTGTTTTCACTGTTTCTTTTTTTTTTTTTTTTTTTTTTGTCGGCTGTGAGACTTGAACTCTGGGCCTGGGTGCTGTCCTTGAGTTCTTCAGCTCAAGGCAAGCACTCTACTACTTGAGCCACAGCACCACTTCCAGCTTTTTCTATTTATGTGGTACTGAGGAATCAAACCCAGGGCCTCCTGCATGCTAGGCAAGTACTCTACCACAAAGTCACCTTCCCAGCCATGTTTTCATTGTTTTTTTTACATTGGTGCCCTGCATCTTGAATATATACATTTTTTTCTAATTTGGAGAGGGGAAGGGAAATAACAAAATACTGAAACAAGGATACAGGTTGACCCATTGTAACAATGAGATGAACAAGACACTATGTTGAAAAGGAACTTGGGGTTGGGGAAGAGTTGGGGAAGGGGGGAGGGAAGGAATGGTAGGGGAAAAACAAAGGGGGAGGTAGCATTGCTCGATAGAAGTGTACTCATTGCTTTACTCTTGTAACTGTAGCCCCTCTGTACTCTACTTTCATAATAAGAAACATAAAAATAAAAACACCACCCACTTAAAGAATACAAATAAATTTTATTTTACTATAGTTAAAAAAGATAATTAAAAAATAACTACTAAAAGATAATTTAATAAAACCACAAACTTATGCATTAAGGGGCTGAATATGATGTGTATATGTGTAGAGTTCAGCTTCAAAAAAAAGATAAATAATCCCATTCCATTTGAATTCCTTTTTCTCTTACTATAAAATTATGAGCATTGAAATTCGTTTAGGTTGCACTGCGCTCAGCATAAATTAAGGACAGTACAAAACAGGATATTGCTAAGTCTCTTGTTTCTTAAGCAGCGGTTCCAGAAAAAATGACGTTTCAATATCAAGTTCTTGTTAATAATTTTATGTCTTCACAGTCAAAAAGCACTAGAAGCTTCTGTGAAGATCCTTAGGTTTATTATCTTTTTTTTTATTCATTCACACAAAACAAAGCCATTAGGCATTAGAAAAATAGAAAAGTGATATATATCTAATTCCAACATGGCTGTAACTTCAAATTCATATCAGGGTCCAGGGTTGCCTGGAACTGCATTGTTAAACATTGGTATTATTCTCAAAGAAAGAGGATGCTAATAAAAGTCTCATTAAAGAACAGACAATTTGCATCTGAACAAGAAAAGTCCACTCCAGGAGGAAGATAAAGATTGGTCTTCTCAGAGAGAAGATAGTATATCAAATTGCCTTTCTGCCTTTTATTGATTATTTCTGTACCCCTAGGAAATCAAGGGGAAATATCTCAGATAGTTTATTTCCTTCATCTTGGAACAGACTGAATCATTACTTTCTTTTTTGGAAGCTGAAATTCCCAGTACTCCCATTAACTTATGGATCAAAATTCTCAGAGGTTAAATGTCTTCTTATTGAGTATCATCAGAGTTGTGTCGGATCATGTAAACACAAAGTTAATTTCTGCCTTGACAGCAGAACTGAGATCTGAAAGGAATACTGTGACAGGGAAACACATATACATATTCAGTGAATTTAAATTAGCCTTCAACATTGAGTCACGGGTAAAATCACCCCAAGAACAAAAGGCTAACAGATAATATCAAGGGGTGAACTGCTTTGCATATGATGAAAATTATATTTGAGTTTATGAAGGTTATGAAAATAATTGGTCATTCGAGTTCACTTAGAATAACAAAAAGAACCAAATCACTGTAAGTGCTATGCTGACATTTTTTAGAAAAGTACAATGGGATATATGTATAGACATTTCTATATTATTTTCTATGCTATTTTTACATAAGTTATAGTGTACTTTGCCTAATTTATCTGTTAATTAGTATATGAAATATGAATAAATTAATGTACCATGGTAGAAATTTTATATTGATTATTCATTGTGTAAATAATTTATGAAAGGTAACATAGTGAGGCTTTCTAACTAATATTTTTTCTTTCTTTTTCTTTTTTTTTGGTCAGTTGTGGGGCTTGAACTCTGGGCTTGGGCGCTGCCCCTCAGCTCTTCAGCTCAAGGCGAGCACTCTACCACTTGAGCTACAGGGCCACTTCCGGTTTTCTGGTAGTTTATTGGAGATAGGAGTCTCATGGTCTTTCCTGCCCAGGCTGGCTTTGAACTATGATACTCAGATCTCAGCCTCCTGAGTAACTATGATTACAGGCATGAGACACCGACACCTGGCTTTTTTTTCTTTTAATATATTGATGTCTATTGACAACAATTTTGACCCTGTTTAAAGTTTTTTGTTCCAGATGGAAGATAATACCCTTTTCATTTTGACTATTTTATGCAAATGATCATGCCACTAATATATCTCAAAGTTATTGGGTACAAAATTTTAATAATTTCATTATCACAGAGTTATTTTTTTCTGGAGAATTCCAAGAATGTTTAACAAAGGAAAAATAGTGAAGGAAAATTGTTTTATTCTGTTTTGCTACTTTAACTCTTTTAGCCAAATTATGATATTACAATGTTTGAAATAGAACCAAATTATGAGATTAGCATTGCAAATTTCTGCTTTGCATTCACTTAATTTCAAACTTTAATTCCCACTGCAAAAGTATACCTGCTTTGTAGGGAAAAGAAACCTGTTTGCGTTCCGAATATTGACAGAAAATTTTCCATAAGTCTCTTGCATGTCTACAAGTATTGTGAGAATGCTTTAATGGTGTTTCTTTTCTGAGTATCATTTCAATGATGATCTATAGCAAAAAGCCTTGGAAAATAGTGATAATGTCCCCATCCCTTTGTTAAATATGACATCTCTACATAGTACAATGCCACAGAGAATATGACCTCTTCCTAGATGGCTGCAACAGCTATTTGGCATTCTTGGGCAAGAAAAACTAATTATAAACACTAAGGTAAGGCTACTATCTTTCTTATGAGTGATAGAGACACCTGACTCAGGAGTCTCATGTTTGTACAGCATACATCAACTCAAAAAAAGCATTAACTCAAAACTAAACAGTGGTTTAGTTATGACATCCAGAGTAAGTGTGAGAGAAAGAGCTATTTAAATGTGCCCCACAGACCTCTCTCTCTCAAACACAAGGACTCAGTTTACACTGTATAAGGAAGTGGGGCCTCACCAAACACACCAAGTCTTTCAGGGTCTTATCCTTGGACCTCCCATGCCCTGGAAGTAAAAGCAATCATCTTCTACAGTAGCTTGTTTAGAAGACCCCAAAGATCAAGGCAGTGTTCACATATCATTTATTTTATTGGTTCTCTTCATTTAGAGAAATCTGTCTAATTCCAGGGACAAATAAGGGACAGTTGAAATGTAGTTTAAACCTGAATGGACATTTTTACAAATCTAGAAAGTTACAGGAAGAATTATAGATGAAAAGCCTAGTTTTAGATACCACAGAAATGTGTTAATCATACAATAATTACATATTATCTTCTATGAAAAATTTGAGAACAAGTGTTTTCTATGTTATATAAGTTATTCTCTGGCAGCGACAAAGGAAATCTTTAGAACTGGACAAATAGCTATATTACCCATCTAATTTTAAAGAAGAAAACATATATGTATTTGTAATTTATTGATAATCCAGAGAAAGTACTTTTCATTATAAAGGCAGCATTAGATTTCTAATCAAGTTTTTCTTTGTAGTAAGATTTTTTTGTTTGAGTAGTTTAGGTTACTTCATTATTTCCAAGTGGTTGAAGTTTTTGGGGTTTTTTTTTGACAGCTTGTTTCATTATTCGTTTCCTTCTTCATGTTGAGACCGTTCTTTTGTGGCATTCCACATTTCTTTCCACTCACAAACTTATTTTTATGGTTCCCAAATTTTATGGTTCCTGTTCTTCTGGAACACAAAGCTTCTTCTTTTTATTTTTTATTGTTTGGTTGCTTTTTCTCTTACGTTTACTTATGTGAGTTAATTTGTAGATCTCATGGTCAATTGGTCTCATATAAACTCATATTTTCATGAACATGGTCATCAAATGTTTTAGTTATGCCTATGGTTTTCTTTATGAAATATGTAGGTTGTGAGGATGTGCTTCCCTTCCTTCCTTCCTTCCTTTCTTCCTTCCTTCCTTCCTTCTTTCCTTCCTTCCTTCCTTCCTTTTTTCTTTCTTGTAAGGCTTGAACTTGAGGTCTGGGCATTGTCCTTGAGCTTTTCTGCTCAAGGCTAGATCTACCACTTTCAACCACACTGCCATTTCCAGTTTTTGAGTGGTTGATTGGCAATACGAGTCTCACAGGGACTTCTCTGTCTGGTCTGGCTTCAAACCATGATCCTCAGATATCAGCCTCCTGAGTAGGTAAGGTTATAGGCATGAGCCAATGGCACCTGTCTAGGGTTGTATTTTCAAATGTCAGTCATATCTCTGTGATCACAAATGAATAATTTCATACAATGTTTCAGAGATATTTATTAAGACTGGTGCTATACTTCTGCTGCTTATAATACTACTGTTATTTTTCTTTCCAAATTAAATAAATAAAAAGGAGAAAGGAAGTTACATCTATTCTGATTGAATATTTTATGTGTCCTTGCTTAATGGTAGATAGAGTGTATTAACTTCCTGTAATTGCTATAACATGAAAATTAGTATTTAAAGGTAAGCAAGTTGTATTTATTCTACTTTCACTTAGCTCTTGTTTTGGTTTTTACTTCAGACAATTTGTTATTGTTTTCACTCAATTACAAGTGAGTTTGTGACTTACCTTACATGTCTTTCAATTAATTTTAAAAGTTATTTGTGCTTAACAATGTTTTAATTGATAAATAATAGTTATACATATTTGAGGGGTAAATATGCTCATTCATTATGTGTATATAGTGTTCAATAATGATACTAATTATTATTTTCATATGCTTAAACATTCACCTTGTTCATGGACTTGGATTTGTCTCCATTTTTACTCTCAACCTCTGCCAGAAAACACCAAGAAACACTTCTGGTATGGACCTGAGGCTACAATGTGTTTATGCTGAGATGAGTTTCTAGTACATCATCTTCATTGTTTTTCTGAAAAGGATTCAGGACCTTGCTCATCATCAGCTTAAAGACTTCAGTAGGGGTTCTGGGATGGTGTTGTGGCTGGCTGTCCAAGTGAAGCCCACACATAGCACCTGGGACCCTGAACTAAACTTGGGGCTCTTCATTTATTTTGTTGCAAAATAATAGTAATAATAATTGTTGTTGTTGTTATTATTGTTGTTGTTGTTATTAATTACTTCCAGGTATTATAAAGGAAAAATAAAACTGTCATTCATTCTGTGAATTTTAGGGTAAAGAAGATTCTAAAATCTATTATGTCATTTTTTTTCCGCAAAATACAACAGCATCTAAAATCCACTTGTATAGAAACAAAATGTACATGACTATATAAATGTTCACATTCGTATATCAACATTAAAACATTGCACTCCATTACTCCAAGATCCCAGCTTGTTCCTAGTTGCTCAGGGAAGCATGAGGGAAAATGCATTCTATCCTATAGGTCATTAGAACACTCAGTTACATTAGAGACAGCCTTGAGCCTCTGCATTGAAAGGGACACATGTCCTACACAGGCTATTGTGTTCTAACATGCTCCTCAGTACTACTGCATATTCAGAGGGTAAGAGGATAAGCTACTGATGGTTTGGTGTGGTATGAGAACAATGGCAGACATTGTGTAAATACACAGTGGCTTGGGAATGATTTGAATAAAATTAAAAACAAGAAACATCAGGAAAAGCTTTGCTTTACTATACCAGTGTCATATATTATTATTATTTGTTGTGTATATTTCATTGACTTGCAGAACACATATTACTCACTAGGAGGCCATTTCTCCATCAGTGAACATTGTTTCATAACAAAAACAGCTCAAAACTTCAACCCTAATATTTTCCGATGTAGATGTCATGTGTTTATCCAATCATATGTCTTCAGATAGAAGGCTACCACATGATACGCAGCCTTGTAATAGCTGTTAATTAGCTACTACAGAAATAATAGGAAATACAAGTAACCATTATCTGCTTATATGTCACTATATTTGTAGAGAAAGCTAAATTATGATACTTTCTTACTTACCAAATAGTTGAATATAAGAACCTGCCCGACACAAACAGTTTAGAAGCTTAATATGCAATTCCAACAGAGACGTCTTCTGAAAGCTATAGGCTATGACCTACTGCTCATTACACTTAGTTTTGAGGTGCCAGAGATTGATGCAGGAGCAAAGTGCATTATTGCTCCTCACTGGACCTTTGCATTTATTAGTCACGAGTCTGATGCTAATGGGATTCATTTTTTTTGTTGGATTGATGTCCAAGGTTAGATGGGCAGATGAGCTCCTGATCTTCACCAGAAATGATTTGCCTGGTGCCAATTAGAAGAGGAAAAGGGCAAGGTGGAGGTTGAACTTGGAGTTAATAGGAATAAGAGTTGCTGAGGGAACATGATGCAATTCAATAAGATAATACACTTTAATCGAAGACTGACAAATTTACGTAGGGAAGAGACTTTTTATCAGTATTATCCATACAAAATATAATGCTAGAAGCCAAGATCCAGCTAGCTGCTTTTCTTCTGATTTTTAACCTACCCATAGATCATAAAATCACTCATGCTAGATACAGATATTATTTTATACACTCAAAACTCCTATTTCATGTATAGAAGAAAAATAAGAAAATATTACTAATCATTTCAGCACATAACCTCTCTAGATACATGCACTCCTATAGCCAACATAAATCTGAATTTTACTGCTCTGATAAAGAGAAAATAACAGAGATGAGACAAAGCAATATTTTAGGCTGTATAATGTCTAAAAGATGCTCTCAGTCTTGAAGCATTTTCTACAGTTCTTCTCTCTCACTGAGGACATGAAAATGTTCTGGGTCTATACAAGTTTACTAATGAGAAATAATTTTAAGGAGTCTTTGTAAACATACTTCTCTCTCTCTCTCTCTTTTTTTATTTGATCCAGTAAGATTCCTAAGCTCCATTTTAGCAAGCCCGAAGCATGCACATTTATTTTCTTATGTTCATTAGGCCAGTCTGAGTTAATAGGATAAGATGTCTGAGACTAAGTAACTTAATCAAGAAAGAGGATTATTTAGCTTCATCTTTCTGTGAGTTCCAGATTAAGATGACGATGGCCTTTTTCTTGCTAGATTCTGAGGCAGCACAGATAATGACACAGCAATAGACAGTGTGGGCCTCTCTGGTCTCTTTCCTGCTTTTTATAAACCCTTCAGCATTCATACTTTAGAATTTTATGTTGATGAGTGCTTTTTTAAATTTTAAACTCAAAGACACCCTCACCCATAAAAAAACATAATCAGGTTAGATTCCCACACTTTCTTTCCTCACAGTGGAGACTCACTATAAGTAAGAAGGGAAAACAGTGTTCAAGCCATAGTAAAGTGGTTTGCCTACAAATATTAGCTGAGCACTTTCATTTTTGTAGAAGGTTGTCATGGGGCATGATTATAATAAATCTACATAATTTATGTATGTAAATTAGTATCATCTTATAGTGGTTGCAACTTGTGCATAAATGACTCAGAAGTAAGTTTTTAAGTCACAAGTGTCAAAACTTTAGAAATCTCCTTCATTATATGAAATATTAATCTGAGCTAGAATTGAGGACATGTTTTCATGAGCACAATGGTATGAAGGATCACTCAGACACAAATGTGACCAAGCCATCTAGGAGAACATAAAATAGGTCGGTGAGAAGAGTAAAAGCTGACTATGTGAGTAGCTGGCATGGTTGTATACTGTGTGGTCACATTAATTCATGCAACTTCTTTGTACTCATATCATTTCATCTGTAAAATGGGCTCCCCAAATTTTGAAAATTACATGTGAAAATGAAATGCAATCATGCTTGAGTTGCTAGGCAACAAGTTTGGTTAATATTAGATATAAGTTAAAACTTCTGGAAACAGAAATTATAATTTTCATAGAGAATCTGTCTATATCATCAATCCACAAATTGAACAATCTCAACAGAATGATAAATATGGGCAAGCTCTGGGTAAAAATTATCTCAGTGTGTTTCTGTCAAAGCATATTTCAAAGTAAAATGTAGGCAATAACACCACAAAAGTACAGGTTGAAAAGAAAATTAGTCCTTTGAGTGTTGACACAGGATATTAAGTAAGTTATTTTAATCGTGTGTGTGTGTGTGTGTGTGTGTGTGTGTGTGTGTGTGTGTGTCTAAACTTTAACACATGTACTGATGTTTTTACAGTTTTGAGGAATTATTTGTTTAATTGAGTTTGCTTGGTTTAAGTTAATTGTTTTCTGATAGGACGCTAAATCATGGAATATAAGCTCTGTTATTACTTAGAAGTGTGCTGGATATACAGAATAAAGTATATTTTAATTAAGAATAATCATAAGTTAATTGTAAGAATGATTTCAAGGATATTGAGGGATAAAAGACATAAAATATTTGAGTGGTTCAAGAAAATGTGTTAGATACATATAATGGAATTACACTCATCCATCAAAAGAATGAAATTATGTCATCTTAAGGGAAATGTATACACCTAAAACAAATCAGGTTAAGTGAGTAAGCCAAACTCAGTGAGCCAAATGGCACACCTACTCTGTCACACATAGGAGTTAAATCTAAAGTATAATTAACATCATAACTTTTTGAGACTCATTGCATTAATACACAAAGAACAGACCACTGGAGAGTGTACCAAGGGGAAAGCCAAAGACATAGCTCCTCTGAAGATCTAAAGCACTATTTATCAAAACAAACCAGAGAACTGGAAACATGTTATTTTTTAAAAAATTTTTTTCTTTTAACATTTTTTCTCTTTGTTTTTCCCTTATTGGGGGTAGACAAAGGGAGAGTGTGGGAATCATGGGGAAAAGAGTGGAATGTGCAAATACAGTCATGGCATTCAATGGGATATATGTGTAAAATGAACCCTATAACCATGGGTAGGGATGGGAGGGAGGAAATGAGGGAAAAAAGGCTCCATGTTGGCTTTTTGTAGGATGTGCACTGATGTTTTCACTGCATTCTCCCCACACATCTTTTTTCTTCATTCATCTACCCTTCTCTCCTTCACTTCACCCCACCCCTTTTCAAGTACCGATTTCCTGGTGTTTAGTTTGTTGAACTTTGATCTTGCCTTTCTAAAGGATTACACTGCTTGTGTTTGCCCCTGAATCTACTGTCTTTTTTGTTGTTGCCTTTGCTGTTAGTTAGTTTGTGTCTTTTGTATGGATCCTGGTGCTTGAACTCAGAATCTAGCACTGTCTCTGTAATTCTTTGGCTCAAGACCAGCACTCTGCCACTTCAAGTGTAATTCCATTTGTGGCCTGTGGTGGTTAATTAATAAGAATTTCACAGACTTTCCTGCCTGAGCTCACTTTGGATGATATTCTCAGGTTTTAGCCTCCTGAGTGGCTAGTATTACAGGTGTGTGTCACTGTCATCAGGCTGTGGTGAGTTTTTGCTGTTGTTGTTTATATTTTTGTGTTTTTTCAGTCTTAGTTCTATTAGTCTTAAAGAAGAGACCCCTCGGGTAAGAATTGTCATTCATAAATTGGGATAGACATTTAAAAAATATATAGTCAACAATAAAGAACTAACAGTAGTTTTTTCTTTTTTTGGGGGGGGGTGTCCAGTCGTGGGGCCTGAACTCTGGGCCTGGGCACTGTCCCTCAGCTCTTCAGCTCAAGGCTAGCGCTCTACCACTTGAGCCACAGCGCCACTTCCGGCTTTTTGTTTTTTGCTTTATGTGGTGCTGAGGAATCGAAACCAGGGCCTCAGGCATGCAAGGCAAGCGCTGTACCACTGAGCCACCTTCCCAGCCCCCAATAGTTTTTTCTTTCAATGTTTGTTAAGTCCAATTTGTTTTCAAATCAAGAAGAGAAATCTCCAAATTGAGATTAATACATATTCCTTAACAACAACAACAACAACAAATAGGAAGGTAGTGAGTAATCCAGACAAAGGGAGACAAGGGCAAAAACTCATTTTATATGTGGTTTTCATTGGAGTGGGTATTCAGTTTGTGTGCAGGCTTTCTTACAGTTATTAACTGAACCAAATTCCATGCATTGCACCCATGCTGGCCTGAATGCTCTATGACTCAAGGCAATTCTCCACTTTCCATCAAACCTCTCTTGTTTACTTGTTGTATACTTCATTTAAAAACCAAGTATCTTCAGGAAATTATTTTCTCACATTTTATAAATTAAAGACAACCTTTACAGTGACTGTATTTGTTTGAAGACCTTGATGATCATCTCAGATACATAAACTGAATTGTAACAGTGTTTACAATTTGACAACAGACAAAAGTGTCCAGCAGAACCACTGAAACATGTTCTCCTTTTCTTATATAAGAGTTTACTAACAGATTTTCTTATCTCTAGAAGTGTTCTTTTTAACTAGGATCTTGTAGCTAAAATGAATGTGGCTCTTCAAAGGACTTTCACTGGGCACCTTTGATCACTTAACTTGCCAATTTTGGCTTTGAGAATATTTTTGTCAGACAATCCTGAGTGATCATTAGTGGATTCTCACATCCAGCCATCCATTTCAAATTCTGCCCAAAACCTAACTCAGAGAAAAATATAGCACTTAGACATTTTAGAATTCCATTTTAAAGAATGGAAGACTATGAAGCAGTACATATAAAATAGGTTGTTATTTATAATTCAGTTCAAATTAAGGCCTTCATGACAAATTTGAATCATTTTTAAATACCTGTGCATAATTTTTTCTGTAAATACTGAATATACACAAAAGAGGACCATTGTTAGAATTAAGGCATTCTGGTCTTTATATGTGAATTTATTGCAAATCATTCTACATACAAAAGAAAATATTTAAATTAGATAAGTAAAATAGTTGAAAGTGTGTGTATTATATAATTCATCCAAACACTTAAGTGATTTAACTTTAGTATCAGTGAAGTATGTAAGCTAATATTGCATTCTAGTCTTCACTTAATCAACCAAGTTGTTTTATGTTGATATAATTATTAAAATATTGTTAGAATGTTAAAATTATTTAACTTATTCTCATCTACAGATATTTACATAGGGATTTGAAAGAAGGTAATAAGGGAAAATGACAGTGCCTGTCTAGAAGTCCATATTTATATTGTAAGAGTTTACATAGGAAATGTAAGAAACAATACATATGTAAATAAGTAGAGTCATTATGATAAAGTTGATATTATGCAAGTTCATAACATCAGAACATCTTTTCTTTCCTTGTGAGATTGGAGACTTATTTTACAACCCTTCACATATCTCATATGACCATCTGGAACTTAGAAGATAAGAGTACATGAGTAGAGTAAAAGAATTTCTTCCCATCATTTTTAACAAGTGGAGGAAGAAAGGTGCTAGCAACATGCTTTGGTAGAAGAGCAATGGTAGCAATCATGAGAATTCTACTTGAATGTCCAGGTGTTAGCTGTCTGTAAATATTATTAATAACTAGTCATTATTAACTACTAACTAACTTGTAGGACCTATCCTGAGGACCTTACTCCCACCCCTCCCCCTCCTCTCTCTCCTCCTCCCCCACCCGCTCCTCCTCCTCCTCCTCCATCATCATAAAGTGTTTCTCTAAGTCAGGGTAAGGTGCTCTAGGGGTTTCCATCAAAAAATCTGGAAAGAGCCAGTCACTGGAGGTTCACACCTATAATCCTAGTTACTTGGGAGGCTGAGATCTGAGGATCAGGGTTGGAAGATCATGGTTTGAAGCCAGCGGGGGCAGCAAAGTCCTCATGAGACTGTTATCTCTAATTACCCACTCAAAGACAGGAAGTGGTGCTGTGACTCAAGCCTAGAGCTCAAAAAGGCTCAGGGAAAGCTCACAGGCCCTAAGTTTAAGGCCCACAAATCCCTCCCCCCAAAAGATCTGGAAGGGTGATACAAACTTTTCTCACTTGGGAAGTGACTGGCTTTGAGACTGATTTAAATAGATTCCCTCTGGGGGACAAGTTAGGTATTTCTTTCATATTTTTTTAAGCAGCTGGATGGAGAGATATTTAGCAGCAGGAAAGGAGGGACTGGATAAAAGAGAGTATCTTTTCTTCTCCTTCTTGCTTATAATTTCCTGTTTCTTCAGCCTAGAGCTTTAAATATTCTTGAAAGTACTTCCTTGGGAAACTGTCAACTTACTGTAATTTTCTATGTATTGAGCTCCTAAAGCTAGGGATGCTTTATAAAGCTACAATGTAAATTTATTTCTCTCCATAATCCCTGTCACTTGCCTGTCTCCACATAAAAAGCCAGAGATGTAACATTTCCTTATTAATTACAGTAGTAACAGCAAGCTGGCTGTCAGAGTCAAACCCGCACTGCCTCCACCAAGCTGCTGAGCTTTCAGCCATTTACTCATTAAGCTTATGATGATGATGGAATTTTTAAAAGCTGCTGTTGGTTATGGACAGTTGAGCCTAAAGATCTTTCATAAATTGCTTGGTTGGGGAATACAAGAGGCCAAGAGAGTGCTACAGTGGAAGAACAAACAAATTGCTCCATAAAAGAAAACTGGGTTTAAAATGAGCATTTATAGTTTACAGAGGAGGCAAGCTCTAAGACCTTAAGTGGATGCCTTGGGATTGTTTAACTGAGAATAATTATTCATATTAAAGTGGCTGGACACACAGAGACAAAAATAGCTCAAATAAAATAAAAAAGAACAAAAGTAATCCAGGATGTTTTTATTTTAGTTTCGTACAATATGGGGTCGTTGAATAAAAATGACTAAATCTGTAAACCCAGCTATATTTCTCAGAACATTTTAAAAACAAACTATAGAAGAGGAAAACACATTTCAAAGTGAGTACAAATCAATTTAAGCATATGATGGAATTTTCTCTCACATTAAGAGAGGTTATTTTTCATTCATTTTATATATATATATATATGTATTATTACTTCTTTCTCTGTTTCCCTTTATTCTTTTCCTTCCTTCTTTTCCCTCCCTCCCTCTCTTCCTTCCTTTTTTCCTTCCTTCCTTCCTCCCTTCTTCTTTCTTCTCACCTTCCCTCCTTCCTTCCATCCCTCCCTCCTTCCCTTCCTGTCTTCCTTCCTTCCTCCCTTCCTCCATTACTCCCTTCCTCCCATCTTCCTTCATTCTTCAATCCTTCCCTCCCTCCCTCCCTTCTGTTTTGTTTTTTCTCTGTCTCCCTTTATTGTTTTCCTTTCTTCCTTCCTTTCCCTCCCTCCCTCCCACCTTCTCTCCCTCCCTTCCTCCCTCCCTCTCCCTCTCTCTCTCCTTCCCTTTCCCTTCTTCTCCCTCTCCCCCCCTCTCTTTCATGTATGTATAGTCATTCTGTACAGGTTTGTGTGTGTGTGTGTGTGTGCGTGTGCATATGCATGTGTGTGTGCGTGCTTGTGTGTATGTGTATACAGGGTATTTTGCCCAACTTTTTCATTGAAGGCTGACATGCCTTTGTTTCCAGCATTTTGCTGATTAAGGAGATAAATGGTCAGATCTGTCTTCCTAGGTTAGACTTACTTGAACTATGATTCTGATACCAGGTTCCCAAGTACCTAGAATTATAGGATTGAGACTCTACACTAGTGCCTAGCTTATCTTGTTTTTTCTCTAAGAACTTTAAAATACATGGATAATCTAAATACAAAAAAACCATGTTTCAGGGGAAAGTAATGACTAAACAATATATAGTATATAGGTGAGTTATATGACAAATTTGAAAGAGGTAAGTATAAAATATAGGCAAAAGAGGTCAGATGAAAAGAAGTGAAGAGAGAAGCCTGCATGCACATAGATGGGTAAGATGTGAGTAAACATTTATGAAACATGCAATGTTATATGAAACATGCAATGTTTCATAAATGGAAGAGCTTCCAAGTGGGCAGTGGCCATATGCAAGACAAATATGCAGAGAAAAGTACAGTTCTGTCTTTATTCAACAGATGCTGTGATGAAGGAAGAGAAAAGAAGTTGGCTGGGTAGTTTCACTCTGTGGAACAGGCTTTTCAAACATAGTTCAGGGTGCATCAAAGATAATTCAGGTTTCCCTATGATGATTTTTCTACTAATCTCTCTTAAGGCTTGTGTTTGCTATATTAATTATCACTATAACAAAGTACACAATTACCTCTTTGTGTTCATTTTTATGTCAGTCCCTAATTGCATATACCCAAGACCCACAATAAGTAAAAAGAACATATTTCTGCCTCCACTTTGCCCATATTAATAGAATAATTGTTTTCTGCCATTGTATTATCACATTAACTAAGTTTGGTGTTTTTAAATCTGAGCAACATACTCTTGTCTGAGTAGAATCTTCATAGATTCATCCTAATCGCATCAAAGGAAAGAGAAGTTTAAAAAATGGCTATTGTGATTGAAAATGTATCACTTACACATACAAACTCATCGCAGAGAAAATAAATGATTCTAGAGTTTTCTGGAAGTAAATACAAAATGAACAGTTGCAACCACAAAAAGGAACTGAAGCCACAAAAGAAGCATTAGCAAATGTGTAAATGATTCTGGAATCTAAATATTTGTTAGTATTTGATGTAATTGACAATGTATGAAATTTTTCCCCCTTCCACTATAATTTGTAAAGAAAGCATAGGTTCTGTATCTATGAATCTATTATATTTCAGATATATATTATATCTAAGAATCTATTATATTTCAGGACTTTATAAATGTCCTAAGAAACGCTCTTGACAGACAATACACATCCTTTGAATTTTAGGCTTTTTTCTTGTTTGGCATATTAAGAAGTATCCAAGCCAGACACTGCTGGCTCACACACTGCTGGCTTTCAGGAGGCTGAGATCTGAGGATTGTGGTTCAAAGCCAGCCCAGGCAGGAAAGTCAGTGAGACTCTTTTCTTCAATTAACCACCAGAAAATGGGAAGTGGGACTGTGACTCAGGGGCACAGCTGAAGAGCTCAGTGACAGCGCTCAAGCCCAGAGTTCAAGATCCATGACCAACAACAACAGCAACAACAGAAAAAAGGCTGGGCATGCAAATTATATTGAACAAGCCTTTTCAGAGTTTCCTGAACATTACAATATGTAAAATATTAGTATAATTAGTACTCTCTTTTGTAGCTTTTTCAGTCGGTTAGGACTGATCCTCTCTCCCTGGAGGTTGTCTTAGGATATTTAATAAATATACTACTATTCAATCATCAGAGATTGTTGACAACATCATTCAAAGTCTGTTCTGCTTTATTTCAGGTTCTCCTTTATCATTTCTAATGAGAAGTGTGAAAAATCACATTCTGCATTCATGGAGGTATGCGCCTCTCATCCATTCTACCAATTTCCCAGGAGCAATTGGAATAATTTAAATCTTCTTCTAACAATTCCCCTTCATTTGTAATTGGAGGTACCTATTTTAAAGTAGTCTATTATTGTACTATTATTTTTTTGGTAATTTATTGAGATCCCACTGCCAAAAACAGGCACATGGGTGCTATAAATAAAGCAGGGTATTAATTGCTTAAACAAAACTGGGCCCAGTGGACCAGCAATGAACTCTCATTAAAGAAAGCAAGACAAGTTGCTCAGATGTCTTTGCTTAAACTCTTATTTCTCTTCAGACACCACTCTACCTTGGTCAATGATAGTTTTGAAAGATTTCCACATTTGTTTTAACAAAGAATAAAGGAAACAAGCAGGTATAATTTATTATTATATTTTTAAATTAAATAAACAGAAATGAATATATGTCGGTGAAACATGTCTTGTGGAAGCAATGGCATCTTTATTGCAGTTACAGGTATTTCACAGTTCTAAAGTTTGCTGCTGAAGCTCCTTTCATGATAACTTTTATTTGCTATTTAAATTTAATTTCAACTTCCCTGTCTTCTAAAACTAAAAATGTGTTCATCATCTCTTTACTTTTTTTTGTTCACAATTTTAACAATACAATTCAGTTTTTCTTGCTTGGCTTAGAAATTATAGAGCTTTGGATTCAAAAGCTTTTCTTTTTTCGGTTACAAAATGTCCTGTGCAACTCATTTCCAATGTAAAAGCTTTAAAAATGATAAAAGAATGTGCAAAAGCTTGATGCTATTAAATGTTTTCCATATAATGTATAGGCAGATTAAAATAATATCTGTTCAGAAGAAAGTTGAAAATGTCTTTTCAACTTTACTGAAAAGTTTAACTGCTTTTCTCCTTATTATTTGTTTACAAAATGGTTATAATTTTGATGTTTTAAAATGCTGAAACTGAGAAATATAAATACAAAATAAAAATACATATATTATTTTATATTTTGCACAAATATCTCTAACTTTATTTTCCTGTAATTCATTGTTTTTTAAATAACACCACTTTTAACTTTAACCCATTAGATTTTTTGAATATTAATGAAATTAAATAGATTTGGAGTCATCCCTTCAGGATATCATTTTTAACATCACAGAGAATAAAGTTAAGTTGAGATTTTGTCATTCAATTTTTCTTGAATATTTAAACATGACATTAATCAAACTTAATTTTTAATGACTACTTAGGGACATTTAAGATGTATCTATGAGCCTAGAAATGTTAGGTATCAATACAAATCTGAATAAATGACAATGTTGATTCTCTTTAGTATCAGTCATAAATACTATATACAGAACTAATGATCAGACATCATTTTCTTTTAATTATTTTATTATTTTTGTTATCTAACTTTTCCTTGCAAAACATATTCCTTCATTAAAAATAATAATGATGCGGCTGGGAATGTGACTTAGTGGTAGAATGCTTGCCTAGCATGCATGAAGCCCTGCATTCGATTCCTCAGTACCACATACACAGAAAAAGACAGAAGTGGTGCTGTGGGCCTAGTGATAGAGTGCTAGCCTTGAACAAAGAAGCTCATGGGCAGTGCCCAGGTCCTGATTTCAAGCCCCTAGACTGGATAAAAATTAGTTTAGAGGAGTTAATATTACTGACTAATTAAATTATTCTTTTAATTCAGTCTGGTACTGTGGTTTGAACCTAGGGTCTTGTGGTCTCCCTTGGATTTTTGGCTCATGGTGGGTGCTCTACCATTTGATCTGTATTTTCACTTCTGAATTTTTGCTGGTTATTTGGAAATTAAAAGTCCCATTGACTTTCCTGTTGGGCTGGCTTTGAACCTCAGTCCTTGGATCATAGCTATCTCAGTAACTATGATTACCAACATCAAACATCTTGCACGGCTATGTAATCATTTCATCTCCCGATCTTTAGATGTTCAACTTATACTCTGTATTAATACAAAGAATATCTCTATTTTCCTGTTAACATATATTCCATGTAGGTGAGGTTTCATTGCAGAAGCCATTATTCTATTGGTAAAATTACCACCATTATTTAAGAGGAACCAAAGTCTGTAGTAAATGGCAGGAGGCTTGCCGCAGCGAGCGTGCTGGCAGAACTGGGTGACAGGCATCTGCAGGAACTGTGGATGTTGTGTTTTCATTTAGATCTTGTCATCATTTCTCCCTCCCATACATTCCACAATTTGCTGCTTGAAAAAGAAATACTAGCACAACAACTCTTTAAGTTGTGGTAATGTATGGTAAACTGTCAGTTACCATTCTATAAAGTTATTTATCTCAGCATTTTTCTTGGCATACACATTTTCAATAGATGAAGTTATTCTCCACCAATGCAAAGAAAATCCCACTGCTCCTTGCAAGTTACAGCGCTTATCAACATCAAAATGGAGACAGCTCAATTCCTTAGATTAGTATTTGGCTCAAACCAGTCAACGTTTCTTGAGAAATTACCACTAATACATTTAACAGTATCCAACTTTTCCGTCTCCCGCCTCCCTGCTCAGAATATAAGCCAGTGCCATGTGGCTGCATCTTTATCACGTTCGAGCTGGAGAGCATCCGTTGAAAGCCTGTCTCAGTTCATAGATAGGAGAGATTGTAATATTTTAACATTTCCTACTGCCAAGTTGCTAAGCAATAAAACTATCTTGGCACTTCCCTGCCAGTTCATCATGAGGAACTACTTTAGTTTTGCTGTGTCTCTTGATGAAACAAATGGAAGGCAGCTGCATCAAAAGGCCTTTCAAAAATGTATTGCCAAACAAATCCCTGGAACTTTCACCTCTTTGCATAGCTAATTGAGATAGCTGGAAGCAGAAAAATCCCACAAATGCATCAGCATAGAAATACAGTCTTAAATAGTCGTGATCAAAATTATGCACAAATATTAGCTCATTATAATTTCAACTTCATGCACTCTTTTTGCTTATTTCCCAAGGCATATTCAATGTGACTACTTCTCAGCTAAAGACATATTTTTCAACTAAAGTCAAACTAAGGTCAATTATGGTATCAAAATATATGCTAAATTAAAAAAAATTCCAATCGGTATTTCCCTCTTGTTTGAATGTCTTGATTGCACAAAATGCCAAGTAGATAATGCAAGTAAGAACAGATGTATAATAAAAACATGTATAACATGTTTCCCTTTCACATGCTTTTAACCTTATGATATAGTGTGCTTTTTTACCTTTCTCTTTGTGTAGGTATTTTGCGGTATATGCTTATACAAAGACACAGACTAAAAGTTTAAATCTATTAAGTTTGAAGTAACCATATTTCTTGATTATTATTAATATTATCATTATTTTGAACAAAATTGAAGCACATCTTCCTTTGTGCATCTCTATGGATTTAGACAGAAGGAAATTTCAGAATAGTGAGGAAAAATATGATGAGATTATGCAGTCTCAAGATAAAAAATCAGACTCATACCAACAGCGGTCAATGAAGCAGCACCCATTAGATTCTCAATGACCAACAAATTATTGATTATTCATTAAGATATTCATGATTATTAATATAATTTTACCATTTTTTCAGAACACCTTTACTTATGCATAAACCTGTGATTGTGATCTGTGAAAGTCAGTCTTCCTCAGGCTCTATTAAGAACAAGTGTTAGAAAATACTAATTATTTTTCCTCGGAAACAAAAAATTATTTCCTTAATCCTTCCCCTAAGTGATTCAGAATCCTAATTAATTTCTAGTGGCTGACGGCAAATCTTCAAAAATATATCTATTGGATAAAGTCCAACAAATTTTCAGGAAATATGTAGGATTGAGTTAACATCAATATTGTGCAGTTAATACTGGATTTATCTAACTGCCAGCTGAATTTATGCTCTTTTAATTATAATACAATTAGGGGCATTTTTGATATGAATACAATGGAGACACATGGATATGAACCCTTTCTGTTATTGTCATCACGTTATTGCCTTAATATTAATTAAGGTTTTGTATAGAAGGTAAAATTGGAAATACTGAAAGGAGACAGTGAGTTTTATTTGGTAGGAAGAAGTGTCTTTCCATTGAGTAATTTTAACCAATTAAGGATCTCTTTCAGTTTACATCAACTAATAAGAATGGTATAAACATCTCCTCCAAGTTTGTGACTTCATTGTAAAGTAAAATGGGCAAATTGTCAAGATCTTGCCAACAGCCTTGTAGCAGATGTTTACAGATGGAAGAAATAGCTTATAGCACAGCCTAAAGTAAATTCACATGGATTCCAAGAGGAGGAGATTGCAGGAACATGGTTACTTCTACCCATTGTTCTTTAACAATATCACAATAATTGCACTAGTTGTGAACATGTTTGTCACAAAAATCATATACAGATATATATGTATATACATATATATGCATTCATATATGTATATATGCATGTGGATATGTATGTATATATACATATATGTGCACATATAATGGTGTATAATTATGTATTTATAAACAATATTCAAACCGAACTCTAAGATCCAAAATTTGCTGTCTCTCAATCATAAACCACTAGTACTGATTGGTTCTTAGATTTTATCACAAATGACATTTCTAATGAGCTCTCTTTTCTTCTCTCTACACTTACCATCTTGTTGCTAAAATAGTTTCTCTATTATGTACTGAGATGCTTAGGAATTCAAATTCATATGACCTCTGAATATTTTATTTTATTTTATTATTGTGAGAATACTGTACAGAGGAGTTACAATTACATGGGCAAGATAATGAGTACATTTCGCATCAAGCATTGTTGCCTCCTCTTTGTTTCCCCTTCCCATCCCTTCCCATAGTCCCCCCACCTCCCCCCACCCGACCCTCCCCCCCACCAAAGTTGTCAAGTTCGTTTTTCGACATAACCACTTGTACCTCTTTCAAGTTTAAAGTTACTCTTATAGTTGTAATGCTCATACTCATGAAGTGTTCTTTATCTTAATATTTCCTATTTTTTCACTTTTTTATTAATAAGTTTTTTGTATTGTGAAAATACTGTACAGAGAGGATACAATTACTCGAGTAAGGAAATGAATACATTTCTTATCAAGCGTTGTTGCCTCCTTTGTTTTCCCTTACCATCCCTGACTTCCCATCTCCCCCGCCCCAAAGATGTAAAGTTCGTTTTTCGACATACCGACTTGTACATCTCATTGTTGCAATGGGTCCACCTATATCCCTAGTTAAAGCATTTGTTTTTTCCCTTCCACTCCACAAATTATA